>NC_083653.1:17205638-17511138 GCF_963576545.1 Limanda limanda
GTGTATTTGCCTTTCTGCAGCTGGGAGATGTACAGCTTTGACTTGGTGCCATCCAGCCGTTTGAACCACACCTCGTCATTGTTGATTGTGGTGATGATGGCGCTGCATGACACACAGAACAGCACAATGTTAGTGCGACAAACCAAACCACAATCCTCACAGTTTGTGTGAGACTGTCTCAGTAAGCAGAAGTGGATGGCCACTTCTCACAGCGTGGAAAACAGTCAGAAAGTTCCCTTGTGCATTACTTAACTAAAATGGCAGCATTTGTTTTGCAGACTGTTGCTGCAGTGACCTTACAAAGTATGTGGATCTCAAAGTGAAACCAAGACTAAAATCTATATGTTTCTACAAACCGTCTAATGATTTTGATCAGGCTTAGAAATTATCCTTTAAGATGTGACAGAACAGAAAACACACAAGACAGCACTCAATCAGTTTTTGTATCAGTGAATTATGCATTGTTGTTACCACCGCCAAGGTCGTTATATTTTTACCGGGCTGGATCCTGGAATAGTTTTACTCACTTTCATGAACATTATGAGAAGCAGTTTGGACATTTTCATTGACTTCTTAGAGAATAATTCATGGATCTTGATGACAATCAAAATCAGCTTTATGAGAATGTGAAATTAGGTGCGGATTCAAAACAAATCTGAATAAAGTAAATTCAAATGTGGTTTCAAAAGAGGGCTGTTGAGAGGTGTGCACTCTACTGAAAGCCATTCTCATTTTTATTCATATTGTGTCTCTGTGTTTATATTATCATATACACAGCTATGTTTACATCCATTTACAGATAACTCTGGGGGTGGAGATGAGTCTCTTCCCAGTGACTGCGAGCTATTAAAAAAAAAAAGACATGCGTACACATTTACAAATCTGTCAAAATGAGTGTGTGTAGATGTTTGTGTCTTTGTGCGTAAATAGAGTTTAAAGTCATGAACCTCAGATGACTTCTTGGAACTAGATGTCCTAGGGCTTGTTTTTGTGAAACTGGCACTTCCCTGGGGTGACGTTACACAAACACAAACCCACACAGAGGCTGGTGACAAATTAAAGTAGAAAACAAAATAAAGTGTTTTATTGAGGTGAGCCTGCAGAACAGCTTTAGTGCTTGTTGCATTAGATTCCTTCTATTCGAGTAAGTTTATTGTCCGTTTGTCTGTTGTTTAGTCTCTTCTTAACATCAACATGCCTGGGACTATAGAGGAAAATGAGACTAACTCTGGTACATTTATATGAACCATTGTGCTCATATTAATTAATGAACACTGTCCCTTTTAAATACATACAAGTTTATGTTATTATCTCCCTAAGGAGTTCAGCTGGGTTCATTAATGTTATTCAGCTACTTGTCACGTATCATTATGTTTCAGGAATATAGTTTATATTAATATATGTGTCAGGTTTTAAGTTTTACTCTTAGACCACTGACTGGCCCCTGTATCGCAGCTCTACCCCCCCATAACATCCTTCTGTTGCATTTGTTTTTCCACTCAGTGGTATGGAGGGGTGTCGGAGTTGTGCTGTGACATCAATGCATTCCCATCTATTCAGTGTGCATCCTGTCTCGACTACGCACAGGACAGGACGCATGGAGCAGTGGGTGGAATCACAATCTTTCCTGTTAACGCTATCATGGCATTGGGTCAAATCATCCATGATCATCTCCATTGCTGAACAAATCCACCCTGTGACCACAACTGCTCCACAGGCCTTGTCAAAGCAACTATAGACATTTATTTAAATGGATATCTTTCCTTCCGTTGTTGAATGAAACCTGCAACTTAAAACGCAAAGTTGCAGATGATGTTGTTTAACGTTCTAACTTTCTCATGCTGGAACCAAAATGCTCACTCTCTCTCAGTTTTACATAGAGCAATCTATTCCTAAATTAACCCTCCTCCCACACACACACACACACACCTCGTCGGGTACTCGTCCTTCCTGTTGATACAGATGGCCTGTCCCCTGCAGTACCAATGGTTGTCAAAGAAAAGTCGACCGTCCTCGGAGCGCGCAACATGGTGATGCCTTTCAGGCTTCACTGCAGGAGCTGGAGGAGGTAAAAGAGACGGATAATATTTGATGAGGGTGAGACAGTGAGACAGGGAAGGGAAGACGGGACTAAGTGTTAGGTTAAAAGAAATTCAGTACAAAATCTAAACAAAACTAAAAAAAACAGAGGACAAGGAGAGGGACAAAGGCAACATTCGTCTCCTCATCAATGAGCTTGAGCACTTTCAGTACTGTATGAACCCCTCATGTGTAGCTGTGGGTCGATCGCTGCACTCAGCCACCTATTGACTGTAACCAAGGAAGAGGAGTAACTCTTACCATCCACCTTCACCCTGTGTGGACCCAGTGATGCCATTGCCTGCGGGTGGAGGAAACAGACACCTAACATCTGCACTTAACATCAACACAGATGCATTGACCAGCTGACTAGCTTGTCCATTATCATAACAGTACCTTTCTTATTGCAGTCCAGTCTTCAAGAATATCCAGATCTTGCAGCATGTAAACGATATAAGGGCGTAAAGGAGAGGTTAAGGGAAACTCTGAGGAGTGGCAGAAAACATCTGTCTCTAACAAGCCCGACAGTGAACCGCTGCAGTAAAATGTAAGTGGAAAAAGACAAGGACAGGCCAAAGGGGAAAAGGATATCAGAAACTACAACAGGCTTCTTCTTCTTGACAGGGCAGAACGGGTCCTTCTTCTTGTTTTTCCGTGAGTGTAATCCATCGTTCCACAACTCTGGAAAACAAAGAGAGTAGATTATGTCTCTGTGTCACTTCTTCTGTTTGCTTTAATATTTTAATCCGTTTTATAGTTATTATGTGCAAACTTCACTTGCTGTCAGTTGACATTTTCTTGATCAAATACGCAATGTTTATTCACTGATTGCTTATCATTACTTCTGCGTGATAACCGGCCCCAAGTAGGTTTTTTTTTTCAGCAGGATTTCCATGAAACTTGATGGAAGGATGAGAAATGGGCCAAGAAAGACTCTATTAACTTTTGGTGTGGATCTAGTTCTTTATAACTTCTTTTAACATTGCGTGATAAGAGATTTTGGGGCATTTTCACCAATTTCCCAGAGACTAATTCATGGATCTTCGAACATTCAGGAGTGTGTGCAAATAAAAATACAGCGTTAGCATATTTAAATGCGGTTTCAAAGGGAAGAAGGCTTAAATTTAATTTGTCTTTTTTCTTTGGCAAAGGAGATAATGGTTTTATGATCTCAGTTGTACTCTGTAGAGTATGTAGAGATAAATTACCTGCTTTACTTATTGTTCATACAATTTACAAATATTTACCAACTGCTCCATAATGAATGCAAGTTAGTCTTTTCTCTGTTTCTGAATATAACCAAATACTTTGAGTTCGATGGACTGTGGCTGACCTGACTCAGAAACTTTAGAATCTCTCTCTAAAAAAAAAACATTCTGATAGATTTTGGCATGTTACTTGGATGGATCAAAACAACAATGGTTTGTGTTGAAGCCTTGGCTGGTACCTGAGGTAATATCAATACTGTGTCTGTCCTCTTCCAATCTTCTTATCTTTTCCTCAAGTTCACTTTGCACGGTGTCAAACAGCAGCAACTTCTCACTCTGGAAGAGAGAAAGAAAGTCAGCAAAGACAGAGAGGTCATCACATCACAACACACCACTCCAGAAGCAGGAGCAGGAACGGGGTGGAATCCAGGCAGTGAAGAGGCATGTACTACGAAGCAAGTTCAACAATCCACACTCACAAGATCCACAGGATCCTATAAAAACGATGTCATGTTTCAATGGAATTGATTGGTTAATGGGTGGAGATTTTATATTGGTAGATCTCTTATCTCCAACTTAACCTGGTCTGGAGCAGGTTAAGTCGTTCTTCATAAGTTACCACGGTGATTTACCCCAATTAGAAGTAAACAAGCTTTGACTGAAAATCCTGAAGTAAACCTGAAGTTCCCCTGATAACTGCAAATCCTGCCTCATAGTACTGGCCTCAGATGAGGGAAAAACCCAAACGTCCAAAACTACAGTGGATTTCCTCCTTTGTTCAGGTAATTGTCTGTTGAATAAAATCTATTTTTAAAGAGGTGCCTCACTGGCTCTAATGTTGGCCTCTCACCTCCCAGTGTTGGCAGGCTGCCTGGATCTCACACTCGTACTTATTCTTCACCGAATCCAAACACAGCTCCCTGTAGATCCCTGCAACACACAATAATGGGAAATCAATTCCGAGGCAACCGACAGAAAAGACGACAATTTGGTTTAATTCAAACAACTATAGTCTTTAATTAGCACCGAGACAAATGTAATTAGGTATTCAAATGAAACGCTGACATTTAATCAGGTGTTACATCCTGTTTTGCTTCCTAAGTCCAGACATTTCCCAGAAACTTCTACAGAGGGGCTGTATGTGGGCACGCAGATGTTTAGTCAGCTGCTTCAGGCATTTTCGTAAATTTTTCCTGCCAGCCCCCCCCCCCCCCCCCCCCCCCCCCCCCCCGCATAAAGTGAGCCCATGTGAGAATTTCCGGAAACTTTGCAGCAAGCGAGTGGACGTGTTAATGACATGAAGACATTAGACATGAAGACACAGACGAAGACATCAATTTGGAAAGGCAATGAGATCGGAGAGCTTTTGGTTATGAGGCCCGACGCCAGTGTCGATGTAATGTAAACAAACACATGTGTTTTCCATGGCGACCTTTATACTTCATGTCTCCTGAATTCTCCATTCCTCGCCTGTATTTGATGGACTTCAACATGTCTGACAATCTCCTGCTGCATTCTTCAAAACTCTGAGTATGAGTTTGGACTCACCAGCCACTTTAGTCCTGATCTGCATGTTCTCCTGCAGGTTGGCTAAAGGCTCCAGGTACTCTTGGGCACAGCCAGCCATTACCTCCTGCAGCTTGATGTCCACCTGGCTCAGACGCTCCTTGTACAACCTAGGCAGCAAAAAATTATAATAATAATAACAGCACAGCAGCAAAACACATAGCAATTCAGGAGCTTGAACTTGATTATTATTATTGTGACATTACTGAGTCCTCCAGCAGTGGGGAGCTAGCAGTTTGTCACAGCTTGGAGAAAGGACATTACTCCATTTTCTTGGATCTCATCTTTCTTGGATAATCTTTTCTTGCTTTAATGTCTGTTTTTACAAGATTTATTTTTATTTTATTTGAAGTAAGAATGGTGAAAGTTATAATATAGTTTGAAGACTTTCAAACTTTATTAATGTGACATGCGTCTCAATTTGCTTTGTAAAGATAGAGCTGGTAGAAATGGTCTTCAGAGGAACTTTTTTATTTTTTTACCTAGAGTACTTGTCAGAGCCTGTACTTTTCTACTTTTACTTGAGTCCTTTTTAACACAAGTATCAGTACTTCTACTTGAGTAAAGAATGTGAGTACTTTTGCCAACTATGCTCACTTCTGACGAACTGAACGCTGAGACCATCAAGTACAACAGGCGAGTTTGACATTTTAAAAGCAAAAAAACTATTTCAAAAACACTCGAAGCTACACAAATCTTTGATTTTAATGTCATCGTGGTGATGATAAGGATTTGATGTGAAGAATACTTGTGGAAGAGGACCTAAAGCAGTCATATTGTTCGTTGGCCGAGAGAGCGCAAGGCACTGCCATTAAAGTAAACACAACTTCATCAAATTGACAACACATGCACAGCAAAGGTCACAACACATGCAAATAGCAAAAACAACAGAACTGTCTCCAGGGGACCCACAAAAGTGATGAACCTGGCTGTTCAATACTGTATGAAGTTTCATCACCACTGACAAGTAACAAACTTCAATAACTTTACAAAGCATTGAACTACAGCCAGGTTCATCACCTTTTTGAGTCCCCTGGAAACATTTCCATTGGGTCAAATTGATGAAGTTGTTTTCTTTATTTGCAGTGTGTAGATCTCTTTCAGCCCCCGTACACACAGATGAGCAGCATCTCAGAGTCTGGTCCACACCAGAGTAAGAGATGTGTTTGTGTATGTTGTGAGTTCGAGACAGTTCCAGGTGTTAATGGAAGCAGCATGTGGAGGAACTCACTGCTCCTTCAGGTCAGTGAACTGTTTCTCCAGCGTGGTCATCTCGTCCAGACACTCCACCCTCCTCCTCTCACAGTCCTCATCGTCCATCTCTGTTTACAGGAGGACATGACAGCTCCTCGTCAACAACACTGTACCACCTGCACCCTCCGGTCGGCATGTCAGGTCATTATCAACAGCACAACCAGTGTAACATTGTAACTGCGTGTTGGTGTTTATTGAGGCCTGGTGTTTTTGTTGTTGTTTTCCTACCGGAGCTGTCTCCATCCTCGGACACGGAGGAGCTCACTGTGTCCTCCTCGTCCGAGCTGCTGCCGTCCTGCTCCGGGTAGTCCACCTCCATCTCCTCGTGGTTACTTTCTTTCTTCTCCCGGGCGTGGACCGGCATGGCGGCGGACAGAAGAGCCGGTGTTGACGGGCTGGCGCCGCGGTTCGTTGATGTTAGCCCGCGGTGAAAAAAAGAGAAATATGGCCCAGACAGCTAACCGGTTAGCTAGTCCGCATCTACACCAGCTGGAAGTGCAAACATGGCCACCGTCGACCAATGAGAGGCGGCTTTACTGAGGTTGACCAATCAGATGCGGGTACGGGTCACTGGAGGGTTTCAGGGATTTGTAGTTTGTTAAACTTTCACGAGAACCCGACAGCTACTGTTTGAGCAGGTATTCAAATATAATAATGTACTTTTATTTCACTCTTAATATTTTAACTGTTTATTACCACACCTCATGTACATAATGTTAATTTGTACATAATTAATACTCTGCACAGTTCTCTTCACTGGCTTGGCTTACACACGTATTAGACCCTTGAAATAAATGATATGAAACCACTGATAGTAAATTAAATGAAATATTTGACAATATTTATCCAAGCCGCGAGAATTTTTGCACTGCATATGCTTGGTTCATATAGAATAAGTATTCTGGCTGTGAATTAAATAATATGTATGGAAATAATTGATTCTAGTCTTGAGTGTGGATCAATTTTCATTTGCAAATTGGGCCGCAGCCTTCTCCAGTTTGGGAATGGCTATGCTAGACCAGACAGGAATCCTACCATTTTGACTTTAGTGGCCATTTTCCACTTTTTTACCTCAACGAACTTGTCGCAGAGCTTTCATCAGATCAACTTCATATTGAGGTGAGTGTCATCTAAACTTCTATTGGAATTAATTTCATTGCTAGACAACACTGTTTTCTTTTCTTTATGCAGTGTGCAATGTATGTAAACAGGGAGAAATGTGAAGTGAAGAAGTGTAAAATATGTAATGAGTCGTTCAGTGAAGAAAACACATCGGTTGTTTTACGAGCAAAAGGCAGCAATGGTGTGAACTGGCCAGTGCTCAACGTGGAAGTAGCTTAGTGACAATTCCTGGTAACAGAGTACCCATCGAAAGCCGCCGCAGCTATAGTAAAGCAGAAAATATTGTACGTGATAATGTAATACCATCTTTGCAACAACCACAAACATAATCTCCGCCCAGAACAGTACTTCAATTTTCGAGAGCATTGCTTGTTCTGTGGACAACCAACTGAAATAGATAATAAATATAAGTAGAGAGAGAAAATTGATATCTACCCAGTAAGAACAGGAGACTTCCAGGAAAGGATTGTGCAGGTTTGCCACTTAAGGAACGATGAATGGTCTGATACAGTTTTGGGGAGAATATCGTCTGTCCCACCTTCATGCAGCCGATGCAATGTACTACAACATATGCAACACTAACTTTCGAAATATGAAAAATATTCCGAGTCAATTCTCTGCTTACCCTGGCAACAAACCCAAAAAATTAAAAGTCGGAGGACCTGAAGATTATGAGAGAATAGCAGCATTCCTAAAGATGGCAAACTTTTTAGAAGAATACGATGATGAACAAATTACTATTCAAGACCTTATGGTAAAGATGACAGAGTACTTGCAAGACACAGGTTGTGAACCATATTGTGCAAAGTGGATGAAAATTTAAATAAAGGTACACTTTGGAGATAGAGATATAATGACTGGCCTGGCAAATCAATGTGTGGTCACTTTGCGAGACACAGCCCACTCAATTCTTTGTGAATTTCACAAGCAACAAAAATCGAACAATCCATAAGACGAGAAGCTGAATATAATTAAAACCGCTGCAAAGTTAATTGGAAGTGATGTCAAATTCATGGAAGTCCTAAATGAGTCTTACCCAGACTCAAGTGACATTGCAGCTCCTGCAAGCTATGTTCCAGAGTCACAACAAGTTCTACTGAGGAATATGTTTGCTGGTAAAAACATTGATACAAAGGTTGCATCAATCGGACAGTCCATCATGCAAGAAATAAGACCAAGGACGATGATTGCACCCCTTCAGCTTGGCTTAGGGGTCCAGATGCATCACCATTTTGCGTCACGCTTTTTGGTAAACAGTAAACACACTCCATGAGCATGGTTTTGCCTGTTCAGCCTGTAAAGCTCAAGTATCACTGTATGGGGGCGAAAAAGATGAATCACTGGATATGCTGAGATACAGGCGATTCTGTGATAAAGTAACTCAGAACTCATCTCCAGTGGAACCTCAAACTCTCCCTCCAATAGCTGCAAAGTCCCATAGTCTTCGGTTTTTTTACCAAATGATGTATTGGAAAGGGGAAGTGAACGTATGTACCCAAAAGACTGGGGGTGGCATGTTTTGGATGGGAGGTTTATGGCAATAATGACAGATAAGCCTGTGGCACAATTTTGAGATATCTATGTTTTGTTCTTTATCTTATGACTATGTTTTACCTATATCCTATGAATAATATCAGATAAAGCTTATGCTCGGTTGTTTGTTTCTTAGAATAATGTCTATCTTTTTGACTCAGACGCAGGGTCAGACACAGAGCACAACCACAGAAAGAACAACGAAACAGGAATCAGACATAGCAACCAACTGGTAACCATGCACATGAGAGAGGACGGGACAGAACTAATACAATGAAGTACGTCATGAACTATTGTGAGAAAAATATATGAAAACCTCCTCTAAGTCTAATCCGCTGTGTCTCTCCGCTGTGGCAGACTCGCTGTTTGCCAAGGACACCTGGTCCGATTGGACACAAAGAGATGCACATGTATTGATAATACACCACTGTTCACACACATACACACACTTTAACGTGTAGTCAGATACACATAATGTCCTTTGAGCGTAAACGCACACACATTCACACATAACAGTACGTCATGCTGCTCCTCAACTTCAGATACACACACACATCTCCAGCTAGTTGATTGAACATTCTCATACTCCGTATCAAACAGGGAGTCTAATACACAGCAGATTAGTGGTAGGGGAGGCTTTCTCTCACAGTGCTTTCATGAATAACTTCATTATATTAAATACTGAGATGTTCCCTCCTGTGAAATTATCAGTCTTAGAATGCATTGAGACCGGGACACTATGACCTCACTTCACTTCACACACACACATAAAATAAGCACACACACCGAGGCAATATGCTCATGAACTCTAGTAACCGCGACTCACCGTGCACGTCATCACGCAACGCCAGGAGGAGGACCCAACGAGATCCGACCAATCCCAATCCAAGAAAAACCTCTGTCATGCCCAGTATCAATATATAAGCTTTGTGCGTACTCTGCCTCTCTGCCTCATTTTTCCTGTACAGGATCAGTGGACCATGCATGCTCATTTGCTAGACACCGCAGTTTCCTGACCTGTGACCTCTGAATAAACTTGCTTAATTTTAACTTGAGAACGACGACTCCTGCCTTTGATTTCCACCCGCAACACATGCAAAAAACATGGACTCCCTTGCACTGCCATTTGCGGAGAATGTCGTGGTACTAGCTGCACAAACTCACAGTTGCCTGATTTATCAGATGAATATGACCCAGAGGGGAAGAACTAATCAAAGAACAAACCAGGAACTGATATAGGGTGCCAGAACCAAGAGCAACAGAGAAGGGGTCGAGGATCCAGGCTGGATTTAAAAAAAAAAAAAAAAAACACCAAAAAAACCTTTAAAAATAAAAAACACAAAAAAAAAACCTCCCCTGTTGATGCTACCTTGTCGTGGTGGGGAGGCTTGCGCATATGGGCTTTCGTGCCTCTGTGACCCTGAAGACTATACCGGCGGGGGTTATACTCATGGCAGGTACTACCAAGCCAGGCAGTTTTCAGGTTAGAGGTCAGTCTAAAAGCAGCATTGCAATCACCCATTGGCAGTGGGATGATTGGATGAAGATTGGGCCGATGCATTTGTCATACATATGAATGGTGTTTCTGCCTATGCAAATCAGGACATATTCAATAAGTGTGGAGCTCATGTGCATATTCAAATTAATTTCAAAAGAAACTTGCAATACAAAAAAAAGTTACTTTTCATGTATACTTTACTGCCAATTTTACCAGAGTTGATATGGTTCCTTGGGGTCTTAATGAAATGTCTGTAACATATTTTGGTCAAAATACCACAAGGATCATTTAAAAACAGCACCCATTTTAACCTGTCTAAAACAGCCCTCCTCAGATTGACCTGTTTTGAGGGCCCCCCCCTCCTCCCTCCTTCACAAGATACAAGCGCCCAGATTTTTAGCTATCCATTACCTCTGTAGAAATATGGCTACTGGAGACGAAGATACAATCTTGCAACCATATCGTTTTGAACCAGAGTCAGGTGGGCCGAAGCCTGGCTGTGAGAGCCCCAGCGCAGCCCCGCTGTGGGAACAGTGAGAGCTGGAGCTCTCGCAGTTAGCTCGCGACCCGTGAGACATCTAAGTGGCCGATAAACATGCCGATCGTCGAGGCGGGGACCGCGGAGACTCTATCCCAGGGTAGACACGCTCTCCACGTTGGATCGCTGTAGGCTCACTGGAGCCCCCGGAGCTAGCATTAGCTCCAGGGTGACGGAGCTCACCCAGGAGCTCGCCATCATCACCTTCATCTCACTGGTGGGGGGTCACCGGTGAGATGCGTCTTCTTGACAATTCCTTCCACCAAGAGCACTTTGTCTATGAACTTAAATTCTGCCTCTCAACTCAAACACGTCTGTGCTTCTGGCTATTATAAAACCTAAGAATTGTGTCAAGGAAATGTTATACTGTCGGCTGTTGGTGAACCCCCGAGGCCAGTGAGTATCTGTGATGTACATGTTCGTGGAAACACTGTCCAGGCTGGCCATTTTAAACTATATGTTCTTTTTTTTTTAACTTCTTTTTATCGAATACAGTCATACAGTACATAGTTTTTAACATGTAATTAGGAGCCTCGGGTACAAGTCTTATGTTAATGGTGTTAACTGTCCATGTATGTCTCGGGTCCAAGCCATCATGATCCAGGTATATCAGAATTAAGTTATTGATTAACATTGTCCACAAACACAATACATCTGACATAGCATTACATCAAGACAATATTCTGAGATAGCATGGCCTGCAGATGTCCATTGCTTAAATGGTAAAACAAAGAGAAAACAAAAGCAATATATTTATATATTTTGCTCATATCAGATGGAAGTGTAGAGCAATCGGGGAACAGTTGTTTTTAAAAACCTCTGTTTTCAGTTGTAATAGGGCAGTCAAGTATTCCATCCTGTACATATCTTGAATTCTACCCCTCCATTGGGTTATTGTGGGGGGCTGTGGCTTCAGCCAGGAGGCTGTTATTACTTTATTTGCTATTAAAATAAGGGCTTTCAGAAGTTTTGTCTGACTATTTTCTTCAAGGTTATCAGGCAGTATCCCTAAAATAAAGTGTGTTGGTTCTAACGGTATGTCTATAAATAAACATGTTTTTATTTCCTTTTGTATTTTTTGCCAGTATTCTGATAACTTTGGACAGTCCCAAAATATATGTGTGTGGTCTCCTACCTTGCCACAACCCCTCCAACATTGTGCTGATGTAATGCTCCATTAGATGTGTAGATGTGTGGAGTTCTGAAGTATCCCATTTTAAGCTTCCATCCAAATTCCCTCCAGTTAGGACTACTGGTTACTTTGTGTCCCTGTTCGAATGATTTTTCCCATTTTTCATCAGAAATTGTTATTTTCATCTCTAGTTCCCATTTTTCTTTAATATCCAAATTATTCTCCTTTAGTTCTTCCTAAAATATCCTGTATAAATGTGATATGAACTTTGCTTTCCCTGTTCCTTGAATTGCCCATATGAAGAAGTGTTCCATTTTGGATGGTGGTAAGCAGAGCTTTTCCCATTCTTGATGTGTATGTAAATAATGTCTTATTTGTAAATATCTGTAGAAGTCTTAGGTTGGTAACTCATATTTCTCTTTAAGCTGTTCAAATGACTTCAATACACCTCCCTCGAACAACTGGTCCAATACTACTATACCCATCTCCCTCCATCTTTCAAAACACCTGTCCAGTCTAGCAGGAAGAAATTCTAAGTTGCTTGCTATTCTCATGACTCTGGATATAGATGTGGGGAGTTTTAGTTTTTTTCTCACAACTGACCATATTATTAGAGTATTTTTAATCCATATATTGGTAATCTTATTCTTCCCACAGTGGTCTGAATTCAGGAATGGGAATGAGTCCAGTGGTGTGTCTGGGCATTCACTTTGTTCCATTCCTACCCAAATAGTGTCTGTTTCTTGAGATACCCAAGCAACCATTGCTCGTAATTGGGCTGCCCAGTAATATTTTTTCAGGTCAGGCAAGTTCAGGCCTCCGTTGTCTTTTGGACATAGTAGTCTTCTAAGTTTAAGTCTGGGTGGTTTACTTTGCCATATCAATTTGGAAAATCTTTTTTCCAGTGCAGTAAAAGTGGTCACAGGAACATATATAGGTAGTGATTGAAAAAGAAAGAGCAATCTTGGCAGAACGTTCATTCTTATCGTTTCTATTCTTCCTATCAAAGAGAGTGGTAGGATTTCCCATCTTGTGAGGTCTGCTTTTATGTGACCTTAAACAGTTTTGATAAATCTGTCGTAATGATAATTCCCAGGTATCTAAATCCCTGTGACCAGTGAGCATTAAGCCTTCTTGTTAGTTGTGTCGGCCATTGTCCAACTAACATCATTGCCTCTGATTTTGATTGGTTGATCTGATAGCCAGAGAGCTCTCCTTACTCTTTTAAAGTGTCCATCAACGCAGGAACAGATTTGACCGGATCACTTATGTAGGTCAGGATATCATCTGCATAGAGAGATATCTTATGTTCTCTATTCCCCATGTCCTTTATATCCTTTATTTCCTTATTCTGTCTTATAGCTGCTGCCAAGGGTTCAATATTTATAGCAAAGAGCAAGGGACTGAGGCAGTCTCCCTGTCTCACCCCCCTCTGCAGATCGAAGAACTCAGAACAGCATCCGTTCATTCTGACACGCGACTTTGGGTTTTTGTATATGACCCTGACCCAGTTTACAAACTCTGGGTGAAATCCCATTGCAGATAGTGTTTTGTACAAGAAGTCCCAATTCACTGTATCAAATGCTTTCTGTGCGTCAAAACTTATGAGTTCGATGTCTGCTAATTTTTCTTAGCACAGGTAATAATGTTAAGGGTTCTTCTTATATTATTAGCACCCTGTCTGCTGGGAATGAATCCTGTTTGATCCGGGTTAATCAGCGTTGTAATATGTTTTTGGATTCTCTGTGCTAAAATACTTGTCAATAATTTCTGGTCATTACATATCAGGCTAATGGGTCTATATCCTTCGCAGAGTGTTGGGTCCTTTCCTTCTTTATAAATCACAGATATGATGGCCCGGGACCATGTCTCAGGGGGGTCATTTTTGGAGAGAGCATATCTAAACACCCTGGTTAAGATTGGCGCCAACTCATTTATGAAGCATTTATAGAATTCTCCAGAGAATCCATTGACTCCTGGGGATTTATTATTTTTAAATATTTTTATTGCCTCCCTTATTTCTATTTCTGATATTGGTGTTACCATGATTAATGATACTTCTCCTGACAATTCGGGGAGGTTTAACTTAGCTAGAAAGGTTTTAGAATTATCTGTTGTTGTTTGTGGTTTGGGTTCTTTGTACAGAGTTTGGTAAAATGATGCAAATGCATCTGCCACCTCTTTGGGAAGTTCTTGCCATTGTTGGATGAATTACCTTAGAGACAGTTCGGTTGGCCTACTATTTGTTCTTTTAACCTTGTTCTTTGTGACATGTTGGTCTTGTTTATTTTCCATAGTGTTACTTGCAGGGCGAGTGTATTATTTGAGTTTTGACAAGTGCCCGTTGATGTATAAGCATCAAAGGTCAGCGTTTCACAACGATCAAATCCTTTTGAGTGAACGGTTGTTGGGAATGTCAGCAAGGTAATAGTTTTACATTGAATAGACTCAAAATAAAATGTCATCGTTCTTATGCGTTTCTTAGTATTCATCAGTTGTTTAATACTATGTATAACATTGTCGTTACACAGTCTGTCCGTGCAATGAAGAGAAAGCGCTGGATGGATGAGCAGCAGGAATGGTTCATGGTTAACTAACTGTAGCTGTTAAGGTAGCAGTTTTGACACCCTTGAACGTCATTTAAGTCCTGTCAGGGGAATGTTTCATCAAGTGTTTTAAATATATGACAACAGTGTATAGCTATAAGTTTTGTAGGAGTAGCAACACATTCACTTGAGAGCGTGTTTTCATGGAGGTCTAAGAATTTGGACAAGGTTGCACTGGTGCCAACAGTCAGCGTGAGATAACCACCTGCCATGGTGACCATTCACTGATTTCAGAGTTTAACCGAACGCACTCTGTTGTCTATAACAAAACTTGTGTCAGGGTCCAATTGAAATGCCCTTGTTTGCTCTGTGTACAAACTTTGATTGGAGCAGACTGAACTCCTGTGCTTTTTCTTTTCCCCATAGTTTAACGCAAATGTTCCTTGACTGGATAAAGTGTTTGTAAGAGAAGCTGCTTTCTTTCTATTTGCTGTGACTTGAATTCTGTCTCTCAACTCAAGCATGTCTGTGCTTCTGGCTATTATAAAACCTAAGAATTTGTTCTTTTTCACCTTGTTCATCTATGTGACATGTTGGTTTATTTTCCAAAGTGTTACTTGCAAGGCTTGTGTATGGTTTGCGTTTTGACAAGTGCCCGTTGATGTATACGTCAGTAATACATTAGAATAAGTAATATTCACCGGAGATTCATCTACTTCATCGGTTCCCAAACTGGGAACAGATGAGGTACGCAAAGTGGTATGCAGGGAGAAAATTTGATTTGCGTTTTCATAGTGAAAAAGCCCATTACATTTTCAAACTGAGCTATAAATAGACATGAAATCTTAAATGGTCTGAAAAGCCAAGTAACATTGCCAAAAATACTCATGTATACCCATATTCAGCGAAATAATTACACTGTCAAAAATAGCTACAGGTAGGTTAGTGACTGTCAAACATAGGCACAACGGTTAGCTCCCTTGTCAGAATTTCACTTGCTGATGCCCTGTGTAGGGAAGCGGAAGCCTTTTTCAGATTGCTGCACGAACATTGACAAGTGGTTGAAAAGAGTTCATCCCCAGTCCAGAGAGACACCATCGGCTTCTACCAGTAGGCCTACAATCGAGGATGCAGCTGCCGGTGCCAGCAACCCAGGTTGCTCTTACGAGTCCTTGGATTAGGGTGCAAGCAGCAGTACATTTGCTGCTAGCCAAGCTAACGTTACTAGCATGGCCACTGACAGTGAGTCTGATGCAGAGCTTTGACCCCCTGACATGAGCAAGCACACATATGCAAATATGAGGAGAACTACAATGTTTTGGTACTGTTCATTTACTCGGCCACAGTATGTTATATGTGCAAAAGTACTATCTCACAACTCGATAAAACCTTCACTTTTGCGCAGACATTTAGCAACGAAACATTGTCACTTGAAAAATAAACCAATAAGCTTTTTCTTTTCCTCACAGTTTCACGCAAATGTTCCTTGACTGGATAAAGTGTTTGTAAGAGAAGCTGCTCTCTTTCTATTTGCTGTGACTTAAATTCTGCCTCTCAACTCAAACATGTCTATGCTTCTGGCTATTATAAAACCTAAGAATTTGTTCTTTTTCACCTTGTTTATCCTTGTGACATGTTGGTCTTGTTGATTTTCCAAAGTGTTACTTGCAAGGCTTGTGTATGGTTATATGTGCAAAAGTACTACTATCTCACAACTCGATAAAACCTTCACTTTTGTGCAGACATTTAGCAACGAAACATTGTCACTTGAAAAATAAACCACGGGTATTTTTGGAATGGGAATTAAGAGGATTTTCTACCAGTAATATTTGTATAAGGGAAACAGATGCCGTTAATAGGAAGGGCCTAGAAGCGTCCTATAGGAGGAGCTACCGAGTGACTAAGACTGGCAAGCCACACACTATCGTGGAGGACTTCATTCTCCCTGCTGCCGCGGATATGGCTGGGGCAATGCTGGGGGAAAAGGCAAAAAAAACTATACAGACAATGCCTTCATCAAACAACACTGTTTCAAGGCGTATCAGTGACAGAGAGAGAAGGCCGTTTCAAAACAGCTACTACTTCATACACGAGCCAGTTAATTCTATGCACTACAGCTGGATGAATCAACAGACGTAGCCGGCCTGGCACAGCTCCTGGTATGTGTCCGGTACATTCACGAAGGGTCAATTAAGGAGGACATGCTCTTCTGTAAACCACTGGAAACCAGGTCAACTGGGGAGGACATTTTCATAATGCTGGACACCTTCGCAAGATCAAATGGACTTATTTGGTCAAAATGTGTCGGCATCTGTATAGATTGCGCAAAGGCCATGACGGGGAGAGATAGTGGAGTGGTGACGCGTCTGCAAGCAGTTGCTCCCGACACGACTTGGGTACACTGCAGCATCCATCAAGAGGCTCTTGCTACCAAGGGAATGCCTGTCAGCTTGAAGGACGTTTTGAGCACTACAGTCAAATTAGTGAACTTTTTTAAAGCCAGGCCCCTGAACTCATGCATATTTACTGCATTATGCAGTGAAATGGGCAGCGACCATACAACGCTCTTACTGCATACGGACATGCGCTGGTCAAAGGGCAAAGTATTGACACGTTTCTTCGATTTGAAAGATGAGCTTAAAATTGTCTTTATTGACCACAAGTATCACCTGTCTGACCCTTTGCATAATGACGAGTTTCTTACACAACTAGCTTATCTGGGTGATATTTTTTCTCGTCTGAATGAACTTAATCTCGGATTACAGGGTCTCTATGAACTGTATTCAGTGTACAAGATAAAATTGAGGCTATGATAAAGAAGTCGAAGCTCTGGGAAGACTGCATGAACAACAACAAAACAGAGGTCTTTCCGTCTTTGCATGATTTTTTGTATGCAAATCACCTTGGTGTGACAGACAGTGTCAAATGCGACATAACAATGCACCTCAGTGAGCTGGCTGCACCACTGTGCAGGTACTTTCCTGAAACTGACGAGTCGAACAGTTGGATTCGTTATCCCTTTTCTGCTTTGCCTGCTTCCTTACCGGCATCTGAACAGTAGAGCCTCATTGAAGTCGCAACAAGTGGATCCATTCAAATTGAATTCAATCAGAAGCCTCTGCAAGATTTCTTGATAGGACTGTGCACATAGTACCCTACACTGGCCAAACGCGCTGTCAAGACTTTGATGCCATTTACCACCACCTATTTATGTGAGAGTGGGATCTCAGCTCTGACGAGCATGAAAAATAGATACAGGCATAGACTGTGTGTAGAAGACGATTTAAGATTAAGACTTTCTCCAATTCAGCCAGACATTGCAGAATTATGTGCATCCTCTCAAGCTTAGTTCATTTATGGCGATTACAAACATGAAAAGATTGAATGTCTGACGGGGTACGAGACTTTAAAAAGTTTGGGAACCACTGATTTACTGCAACAAAAAATCCCAGTTGAACGTGAACTGTTGTCTGGGGTTCGTCAACTTGGTATTCTTACGTGGTTTGCCTCATTTTCCAGTGCTGATAGTGTGAACTTTTATTTCGTAATCCTGTCATTGCGGCAAAAATATTAGATTTTCGAGGCATTGTTTTTTGAGCGAGGTTTTGATGTCTCCATGTAATCCTATAGGTAAAATAACTGATTATTACTATCGTGTGGAATTCCAGCAATGATGCTCACCACACATTCATAGTTTGTTTTGGATGGAGGATGCACCTGTCATTGATAAAAACGCAGATGAGGAGGTAGTTGAATTTATTGATAAGTATGTGACAGGATGAGACGTGGTAGCGATTGTTCACTCAAAGCGTCACTCCAAAGCGAGAGACTTTTTTGTGCATCTGGTCATGACTGTCACAACTGTCCTCATTCTTGTGAATATGCGAAAGCTTAATGAGGGGATTTTCCATAGGTGGCGCTGTTGAGCCATTTTGCCACGCCCATTTCAAATTACTCCAGAATACAATTACTTTTTTGGGCTTTGTACTTCCTGCAAACTTTGGTGAGGATTTGAGTATGTTTAGGCCCTGAAAAAGCCCAAAAAGGGAAATAATAATCCGAAAAGTCCTTACGAAAAATCCTCACAATTTAAATAGGGCCTCCCACCGGTGCTCAGGCCCTAATAATAAAAACAATGAAACCTACTGAAATACAGATAAAAGACCCCCTTCCCAATAAATAAAGAAATAAATGTAGAACGTAAGTAATTAAGAATACAGAATAAGTAATTAAGAATAACACAATGAAAAAAAATTGTGATTAAAGAATATTTCCCTAATTGTAAAAATGATTATAAAAGTTTTATTTTATTCTTATTACCTAGGCCAAGGCGGTTCTGTTTTTTTATAAATTAGCAGGATTATGCAAAAACTACTCAACTGATTTCCATGAAATTTTGTTGCAGGTCTTGATCGGGGAGCCGATCAAATACATTTTCTTCACCTTGATTAACATTGTTAGATGGGGTGTTTCTCTACTCTATTAATTCCTCAGAGAATAATTTATGGATTTTGATAATAAAATCAAACATGTAACTTACTGTGTATCTATGAATGTGTGCAATTGGATGCTGATCCAAGTAAAAATCCCGGTGGTATGGAGTCCACTGCCATTCTAGTTATGTTCCATGTTTTTCCCCCTCTTGGTTGTTTGCAATAATCTAATATTGACTGCCATTGTTTTTGAGAAACTCTTATTCCTGTGTGACTCAAACATTTTCATTGCATGTTGTCAGTGTCATCATCATCACTCTCAGTGAGGCTACTTGGAGGCAGACAGGAGAACCCTTAGAGAGATACTACCCAGCGCAGCTGCAGGGGATCTGGTACAAAGGTGCTGGAGGGCCTCTGATACCTGACTGGAACATCATTCCAGCGCCCTGGGGGGCCAGAGCTGTGACAGCCTGCTGCTCATCTCTCAATCACTTGGGAGACAGTGATGGACAGACTGAGCAGTGGGGGGGGAAGTGTGAGCCGTGGTGTTGTCTACCAGCCGGATGACAAACAAAACACTATATGGCACAAAATCATTGTGTTGTGGTTGGCAGTGTACATTGTATCCCACTGACAAGGAGAAGGGCCTGCTATCCTAGGATCTGCAATTCATGCTGTAACCTCAGGATGGCGATACAGACATTTGAAGGGAGGGCAAACAGTCTGTGTAAAAAAAGTAAAATATTCCTGAAGAGTATGACCTGTGCTGCTACTGAAACAGGAAGAGTTCAGAGTCATTATTAAATCAAATAGAGATTTGAGAATAATCAAAGGAACGTGATTTTAAAAATAACATAAATTATAAGCCTGAATTTGAATATCTATATATATATATATATATCACTATTTTAGTTATGTATCTGTATAGAATAAGATGAGCATGAAGCATGAACTACTTAAATTCTTTAATTTTGTGAGTCATAAGTTGACAGAACAAACAGAGGGGCCCCTCCAACCTCACCAAAATGTAAAACTGTGCATGAGGATATTAAACTGAGAGATTATGTTCAGTTGATTTGTGGTTTGTCTTGAAGCATCACTGTTTCCGTGGTGTGTAGCATGCTTCTGTAAGTGTGTCAGGAAACTCTGCCGGTCTAATTTCAGTTCAGGGTGCAGTACGTTGTTCTACAGCAGAAAATCCGAGCTGTTTTTGTGGTTTATTTCATAATATTAAACTTTTTCTCTTTGTCTCACGCGGCCCAGAGCGGAGACGAGCTGACACAATGGACAATCAATAAACTGCGCACGAAGGGCTGATGGAGAGGCTGAGGAATGAGAAGTAATCCAAACAGAGAACCACAGTTTATGGTTTACTGCACATTCTCTCTTGACTTGTAGCTGAAGTCTCTGCAGCCTGGATACATTTCTTTGTATAATATCATTTGCCTTCTCTGACTGCATGACAGTCAGCGCTCTGACATGTAATCAATGTAAATCTATGACCTCAAACCACACTTGCTAACACAGGCTGCGTCTCCAACTCTTTCCCCCTCTGATCTGATTTTAGGCCTCTGCTTTCAGTCTCATCTGGTGAGCTCATTTGAAAGTTCTAAGAATTGAGTTGATCTATCGTTCTCTATAAAATCTGATGGTCATATTATTGACTAAACGTTACAATAACAGATGAAGATACAGGGGAAGGCTTGTCATCTAAAATACAATTAAACAACTTGAAGTGTGTCTCTATAATGCTTTTATCTTACTTTGATTGAAGTACATCAAATCACTCCTACACCTCCTGCTTGTTCAATATGCAGCGACAAGTATTTGAATTTGAGCCAAGCAAGGCGTTTTGTAAATCCCCAACATTAGCATTCTGCTTACCCCTCTAAAATCACACTGAAATGTTCATGATCGTGTTTAAACCCATTTCACTTTTGCATCAAAGAGCCCTTGATTTCACATGCAGGTATGCACAGCCTGACATCTCCCAGCCTTTAAGGCTCATCAATACATAATTGTCTTTAAAGCAAGGTCCTTAGTTGCATATAAGTGCTTTAAGGTTAGCTTTAAGGTTTAAAGGAAATTCCAGATTGAGAAACCGCTCTTATTTGCATTAAGTAGGAAGACTGATTCCACTCTCATATCTGTATGGTAAATATGAAGCAATAGAGCTAACAGATATAAAGAAACAGCCGATGTTGCTCACTCCAAAGCAAATCCACCTACCAGCTCCTCTAAAGCTCACTAAGTAACATGCTATACTGAGTTTGTGTAATCTGTATAAAACCCCAAATTGTAAATGTGGCAGTGTATCATGCTGGAGTCTTAGTCCTACACTCTGTGATGATCGAGTTGGCGACCTCATGGTGATGACAATAAACCTCAATCTTTAGCTTTCTTCATATTTATTGTTCCTTTGGGGTCTTCATGTTGGGGCAGCTGTGGCTCGGGAGGTAGAGCGGGTCGTCCACGACTGCTGTACCGGCAGTGCGTGACAGATGTGTGAAAGAGAGAGTGGTGCACAGAGATGCACTGAGTTTGTCTTTCACTCATGATCGAAGCAGCAGGCTTGAGTGATCATCAAGATGGGAAAAGCACGATATAAATACAGACCATTTATCATTTATGTTTAACTAAATTTCCTCTAAATCTCTGAGACGAATATCAGATATCTAATAAAACTTGCCAATAAAACAAAAAATTTCTGTATGGCTAGACACCACTGAGTAAATATGCTTTTTGTTTTTATAGATCTATTGAGCTGAACCTATAATGTGTTTTAATGCTGCTGTAAGACAACAATTCTGAACCTGACCAGGACACCAGGGTCTTGGGAGATGGCTGCTGGCAGTAGGGCAGTGGGACAGCAGTTCATACTACTCCCTTTGTGTGTGTCTGTGTCGACGTGTGTGTGTGTGCATATCACCGTGGGAATGCCTGGGGAGGGAAATAAATGTATTACCCCTTCTGCGAAAAACACCCACGCTTCCCCGAAAAATTATGCATTTGCGCATTCAGCGCGAAACTGACTCGACAGAGGGGAGCATCTCAGAGACGTTCACCTCAGTTTGAAAGTTTCAATCAGTGAGTCTCTGATGTCTTCAGTTAGTAAAACAGCTAAAAACTCAACTTTCCCCCCATTCGAACCATTCAAACCCTCATGACCATTAGATGACATTGTGAAGGGGAACCGTTCTTATTGTGGGAACCTGTTTGAAGTGATTTTTTTTTTTTTTTTACAAATAATTGTATTAACAAACATTGACCTTCCCTGTTCTTTTTGTGAATCACTTAATGGGGTCGATTAATAATCTTGGACTATCTTCAGTTATGTCTCTATTAAAATCATATCATATCACATGGAGGTTACACAAGATCGTTTCATAAAGCGCGGTTGTGATGAGGTATCTCTTACAAGGAAACAGCCTGACTCATGTCATTAAACAGCAAACATGCCCACCCATTATTCAATACAAGCCATGGAGAACAGCCCTGTGTGTGGTTGTCATACTAAAATACTCCTCTTTACACAAAGCCACGCACTGTGAAAACATGGCGTGGGTGTAGTTTGTGTAAACTCTGGGCCTGGGAGTGCTGTGTCACTGGGCCCACACGAGCCATGGATGAGTGTCAGGGTAAAGGTCCACTGAGTGATTACTGTAATAATGGAGCGATAGCTTCCTCCTGAAACAGGAGGTGGATTTCCTACCAGGAATTGGATAATATGATGACGCCATTATCTCTGTATGTTAATTATGGAGCCAGAGCTAAGAGGCTATTTGCTTAATTTAGCATAAAGACCAGCCTGGCTCTGTGCAAAGTAAATTGAAGGAAAATGTCACGATAAACACATTACTTTTGATTAATTTGTACACAAACAAATACGGATGAGGAACACATGTGCCTGTACCGATAGTGCACAATAAGATGAACAACTCTCTTCTCTTGCTCCCATGAATGCTGCCATCTTGCACATTTGACCCCAGTTCATCAAATGACTATTTAAAACCAAACTTACAGCAAAAAGGAACCAGATTAAAACACCCTGGCTTCACTTTTCTCATCATGTCCATTGTTAGATGCTGGCTATGGTATGTACCCTAGTTATGGAACCAGTGTCACACGTTATTACTGTAACTTAACCTCAAAACAGGAAGCGAGGAGAAACAGCTAACCCTATGTTAAAAGTACACCTCTATAGCTCACTAATTATCATGTATCTCTGTTTGTATACTAAATAAATTACCATTTTTTATTAACAAAGCTAAAGTGTGCCCCCCCCCCGCCACCCTCTGGGCCTTAGCTCGAGATTTAACACACAGACATGACAGCGGTATCGCTCTCTTATGTCTCAGCATGAAAGTGAAAAAGCGCATCTTCCAAAATGTCAAACTATTCCTTTAGGTATAAACATTCTGTCCAGAAATTACGTTTGCGTCTCACTTTCACAAATTAGCCATGCATGATGCAATTTCAGTATTAGTAGTTTATTCGACGTCACCCCCTCCTTTTCCCCCTGACTTCTAATTCAACAGTATTTTACCTCTTGCTAAGCAAGCACCAAATCTAGGCATCCATTACTCTAACATAAAATGTTTGTAACAATTATTTTGAATTATTCTTATAATACCCATATGGGAAATTATTAGAGTGGCTAACCATGATACTTTTACAAAACAAATGTTTTTTTATTTTTTTTTATTTCTATAAATGAATACTATTTATAGGACAGGTTTATTTGTATTTTGGAAATATATTTTACACTCTATATTGTGTCTGCAGTAGTCAGTTTTTGAAGTTCCCCTTAAAAATACAGCCCTGTTATGAATCGTTTAATGGTACTACTGAATTGTATTGCATGACACTGAGGGTCTTTTCCACCCCATTAATATCAGTGTTGGCACGTACACTTTCAATAAAAATGGAATATTATAATCTTAGCAGAATTTATTTTAGGGTGGTTTGTGTAGGCATACCTTCATTGCATTCGTTTTTAAACTGGTAGCTAAGTTATTATTTAAAATCCAGGGTGAGGTTGGTGGTAAATAAAGTTTTTTTTAGTTTCATGACATCAGCATTTCGTTGATGGGGTGCGATGCCTGAACTGGCACCTCACTGACTGGTTTCCATAGCGACCACAAATAAATACACAAGGCAAGTGCAGGCAAGTGCACACGCAAGCCTTTACTAAAAAGTAAATCTCTAGGATGTAAAGTGGAAGTTCCAGTATTTCCCTATCATGTGACCTTATATAGACAAAAGCATCTTGGCAGGAGGAGTGAAAACACAGGGCTGCAAGAACATTTTGTCCCCAGATGTCTCATTGTGATACTTGGCAGATGTGAAAGTATGTGTGGAATTCAAGGCAGAAGATGGTATGAGCCTGTACGAGATATGTGTGTGAGACGCACAGGAGGCTGCCCCATAGTGACATCACAGACCTGCTGGGTGCGTAGATGTGTGTGTGTGTGTCTGGTTTTCATATCGTAATCACAACTCAGGCTCACCCCACAGAGGTGTGATAGCTTCACTGTTCCTGGTTACCGTTGCTATGTTTTCACCAAGACCCCATTCAAGGTGTCAACAGGCGTAATCCTGGGAATTTTTATCTTAAATGTCGGGGGAGCACACGCCAGAAGCCCAGTCACGCACTTTGCCACCACTTTGTTGTGAAAGACAGAGGAGTTTCCTTTTTAAGAAATTAACCTCAAAGCAATGAAGAGACAGATGCAACAACAAAAAAAATAACGAGGAAAATCACAACACTGGATGTGGAAAAAGAAAATACGAGAAAATTATTTGCATTCAAACCAAATGTCAAAAGCGATGCGATGTGCATTATTATGACATAACATAGTTACAGTAGCGTGCATTTCTGCATGACTCAACACAGAGTTTCCCTGGATTAGAGCTTACTTATGAAGGACTTTTACTCCAGAGGTGTGTTAAAGCATGTAAGTTGCTTAACTGGTAAGTCCAGAACATAGTGTTGTGGAACATGCAAAGCTGTTTTCATCAGGGAGTCTCCATGAGGAAACTTCAGAATCTTCCCCTCTTCCTCTGCTCTTAGTAGTGTAAACATGTTCAGGAACAGGTGTGGAAATCCTGCCACTTTTACAAGCTTTACATGCAAGAATTTACAAGCTTGAGATTTTTTGTTGTTTTTACACCACATGAGCTGCTTTCACGTGCATTTGTATATGATTTTATTTGATGCAGATTCGGGGGCAAAGGGACACATTTGGCATTCCTGCCCATCTCATGTTTTTAGAATCTTATGCGGCTGCAAAAGTAAGATAAGACAAGATAAAATTCATCTTTTACAAACAGTCTATGTTGCAGAGTGAAGTTAGAAAAATGTGTGTTCCTCCTACCTGGTTTATCTGAAATGAAGACTGCTACAGAGCGCTGGTCGTTAAGGCAATTCGTATTAATACTAAACGTATCACGTGTCCAAATCACACTTAATTTTACACTGCCGATTAGATGAACTGTTCGACATATGGACAGATGAGAGGTTTGTGGAATTAATAGGTAGATAAACATAAATAATAAAACATGCATGATCAAATAAATATCTGTTTATTAGGGGGACATGTAAATATCATTTTTGTTACATGTAAATATAATTTTTGTGATATTTACATGGAGAGGAAGACTAGTATGAATGAGCTTTGCAAGTCAAATTAAATGCCTCTCTTGTCTGATTAAAATGACCACAGAATACATGTATGATAACACAATGTGGTGAATGGTGACGTGTGGGCTATTGTCACTGTAAACTTTGAACTGAACCTCATTTTGGAAACACAGATTTTTATGAATTATGACAAGTTTAAATCTGGCCAATTAGGCCAGAGGTATGAGCTGGAAAATATGCAGTCCTACTTTGGTTACCCACTGTTAAAAAAATATTTTCCCCAGTGCAGAAGGGAATTCTTCTCTCTTTCATTCATGCATGCCTCATTCACTGAAATACATAGTGTCTGAGTTAACCTACATCACAGGTGAAAATAGGTGTTGAATAGGAAACTACAAGTTTTCGTTCTGAGTGTGCGTGAGGGGGGATTTTTCTCACAAAAGCACAGCTCCGTGTGATTTCCCTCTCTGCCTTCTCTAAGATAAGTGGAAATCCCCGCCAAGGCTCCGCCCAGAGCCCAGAGCCCAGAGCCAAGCGCACAAAAACCAGTGCGCCTCCTACAGCAGCACCATTCTGCCCTGACCTCTGGATTAAAAGCACACACACGCACACACGCACAGCCTGCTACTGCTCTCACTCAAGACATGGACGTGCACCGAGTGTCCAACCACGGTCAAATGGATTATAACTTCGACAACATGGGACCTAAGCAGGGAAAGGTCCTGCCCTGCCAAGAGGACCGCTTCGACAGCGGCCTGGACTCCCTGAAGGAGGACGAGCTGGTGAGCGAGTTTGAGGACATGAGGGTAGACTCGATGGATCACTCGCAGGAGAGCGAGCCGTGGAGGAGTGCGGTGACCGAGGATGGTGACACGTAAGTGGAGACTTCAGTGGATCACTTATACTGCAACTGTGCGTTATGCAAGATGTTCCGATCGTGCGTAAAAATCAGTGGACGTTTGGCACTGCACCAGCATTGACATTTTTTAATAAGTTGCACCATTACGCATGAAAGTTGCACGAAAACAAGAGTTATTTTAAAGTGTTTGTGTGTTCGCGTGCGTGTGAGCAGCACAGTGTGTACTCAGCAGTGTGTGTACTTTGGCTCAGAGCGCAGCAGGGGCGGTGCTTAACTCCGCGTTGCGCGTTCAGGAAAGTCCCTGGCCCTGTGCCAGGAACTGATAAAGCATCAGATGTGTCAAGCCACAACTGGTGGAAATAACCCGACAAAACTCCACTCTTGCGCAACGCTCCACTGCTACTCAGCCTTTGTTCTTTCCTATTCGGCTGGAACCGCTTCCTCAGTGCCTGTGTTTTTTTCTTTTATTGGGGGAAAAGTACTATTTTAACTAACCTCCCCCCTCCTCTCTCTCCCCTTTCCCCACAGGCCTCTCCACTTGGCCATCATTCACGAAGCCACTGAACATGCCCTCCAGATGATCAAGCTGTCGCACAATCACCCCTTCCTCAACATCCACAACCACCAGAGACAGGTAATGATCAAAGAATCAAGAGTAAACAAAAATAATTGTCAGCTCAAACAGACAGTGGTTTTAAAAAAAACAGTATAATAATTATTTCTTTGCCCTCCCCCTCAGACTGCCCTCCATCTAGCAGTGATCACAGAGCAGCCCCTGTTGGTGGAGAAGCTCCTGAAGGCCGGATGTGACCCACGGGCGGCCGATAATTGCGGCAACACGGCGCTCCACATCGCCTGCAAGAGAGGATCCCTCGCCTGCTTCGGCCTCATCACCCAAAACTGCCAGCGCCACCTCACCTCCATGGTGTCCTTCCCCAACTACAATGGTACATATTGAACAAATTGACGTTTTACACACATGCAGAGTTGGTCTTGCTGCTTATTGACTTTGGTTGTTGACTGACCTTTTTTATTTTTCTCCTCCCCAGGTCACAACTGTCTCCACCTGGCGTCCATTAACGGCTTCATTTCATTGGTGGAAAACCTTGTTCGGCTGGGTGCAGACATCAACACACAGGTAGGCGTCATTACCTCCTAAATAAATAAAAAAAACATGCGTAATTTTTTTTGCAAAAATCGGATTTAAAAAGCAGGAAGCTAACGTTACTTTTACCCCTTTGTTTTGGTTAGGAACAATGCAGTGGACGAACGGCCCTCCACCTGGCTGTGGATCTCCAGAACCCGGCGCTGGTCCGCTGCCTCCTCGATCTCGGTGCCAACGTCAACTGCATGAACTATGGCGGCTTCACGGCGTACCACCTCACCTACGGGCGCACAAACGAAGTGATACGGTGCCAGTTGTTTGAGAAGACAGCGCAGGAACTGAGGGAGCTCCCCGAAAGCGAATCGGATGAGAGTGACATGGAGGAACTGGACCTGGCGGAAGACGAGGTCAGTACCTTATTTGGAACAGCAGATCCATGAGGCCTCTCATGAGCAAATTTGACATATTATCATGCCTTAAGAATGCAGGTCCCTAACATTCTCTCTTTTCTTTCCTACAGATTTACGATGACATAAAGTTCGGAAAGTAAACAGAACCATCTCTCTCTGCTGATGGTATCAAAGACAGTGAAGCTGCTACTGGGTTGCCTGCGGCCCAACGATGAGGGACGAGTCAGTGTCTGTCCCCCCCCGTCCCGGTCCACATCCACTGGTGCCGGCCCCGGGATCACAAAAATGAATGAAGATGGCGTCCAGTCTGGGCCAAGCCAGTCCGGGTCACAGGACTGAACACACCAGAAAGACCATGAACTCCATGTAATCTTTCTCTATACTGTAAAAAATATATATTGAAGTGTACATACCAGACGTGTAATATATTGTAAATGCAGAGATATTATTTTTGTACCTGTACATTCTATATGTCGTGTGAATTGAAGCACTATTACCAAAAATGCTCAGAATAAAAAAAAGTCTATGAATATAAAGAACTTGGACAGCATGAGTATTATTTCCTTCCATGTGACCAGTCGGGCTTTCCACAGTTTAAAGTAAGAAACACTTCTCGCTTACTCAAAGTGACGAGGAAGAGAGTCACCCAGACTTGTGAAACACAGACAGACCACTTGGAACCGTCTGGGATTTCCTTGTTGGGGCGAGGTCACCAGGTCTCTGAGTCACCGCGCTGAAAGTCCCTGGGTAGAACAAGAGAAGCATAATGTACTTCAATATTCCGCCCCGCCCTGGAACTACTGCTGAATAGCAGCTGGGAACCGGCACCGGGTAGAAAGGCCAAGGGAATTTTTGAAGGGAGGAAATGTTATTTAAAAAGACGGAAGAGTGTGCCACAGAGAGTTAGTGTTGACTCTGTGTCAAGGTGACACTTTGATAAGAGTTAGGTGGAATTACCTGAAGGAACTGGCTCAACTTGGAAGTAATATTTAACTCAGTGATAAGGTTTAATAGCTGTAATTATCCTCAGGGCTGTCAACTTTTCACTGTGTGGGGGGGGGGGGGGGTTCTGAGGACCAACTTCTTTGGGAAATTGTAAATTACATAAGGGATGTAAACATTAATAAGAGTAAAAAGTCCCGAAAATTGAAAACAATGACTACATTTTGAACTTGAAGAGAACTTTCTTTTTCTAGCTGGATTTGTTTCTTGGACGTCAGGGAAACAAGGGCTGATATGAGATTAATAGGAAGCAACTAATAATGACTCAGTGATGTGTTAACATCATTTCTGATCATATGGTGATGACAAAGTCGTCTGACTTGAGCTGGAACCCCCCCATTCCAGACACACACTAGAAGCCACGGTTAAAATAATTGTGAAGTACATCCTCTGAGCAGAGTTCATATTTCTGACATGATAAAGATGGTGAAGACATAAATTAAGTGAAAATGAGGTCAGATGTCAGCTACAGCAGTTTGTGTAGTAGAATAACCTCTCCACACAACTTTAGTGTAAGTCATGTGATTTTTTTTACTGTGCCACAACAGGAAGCTCAGAGGTAAAGCTCTGCACCCGCTCGTGTTCTATTTCCTTCTGCAGCTAAATTCAGCCCACTGATGAAAACACAGCTGATGAAACAAAGGTTTTAGTTAGTAGTACACACAAAGTCTGGTCTGTGTGTGTGTGTGTGTGTATGCAAGGAAAAAACTAACAATGCAAAAGACAAATAAACAATAAAAATAAATCAAGGACAAACGTTATTTTACTCCAAAAACATATTTTTTTTATTGTTGAATGAAACAGTGGGGTAAATGTACAGCAAACAAAGATAACACCGGCCTCCATCAGGGAACTGCAGATCCCATCATGCTCTAGCTCTAATCTAACAGGTGGCCGCTCAGTCGCGCTCGGCCAGGGCCATCAGGTGGACGTCCACTTCAGTCTCTGTCAGAATCCTGGAGGGAAAAGATACACAAATTAATAAAATGTTTGAATCATACATTTCAAGTTCAAAATCAATTTGTACTTTTACTAGATGTGTAACATTTAATTGATTGTATTGGTTAAAGGTTGAAGCTGCTACACATAAGAAACTCACACTGTGCGGATTATACAAATGTTAACTGTTTTCTGTCATTTTAGAGACTTAATCAATTACTTGATGATGGACATTTCAAAACACAGTAACAAGGTGATTAACAAGTTAAAAAAGAAGCAATTTGAAGATCACACAACATTAGAGCATAAATAATAAAAGATTAGAGAGGGGTAAAAATAAGATAATATAAAACCTTACACATAAATATAACAGGATGTGTTGTGAAAGAGGCCTGACTAATAGTGATTATATTCTTACAACCCCTTTGGAAAATCAGTTTAAAAAAAAAGGTAGAAGTGAAATGACTTCACTTCTGGCTGCTATTTTTAGACTCACCCCTAACAAATGGATATGTTTTAAAAGATCATGTGCTGCGTGACGTTTACCTGAACTTGGGGTCTTGTGTTGTGATGACGCCCACCTCCAGCTCAGAGGGCTTGAAGTCAATGGAAAGAACAGTTGACATACAAGAAATTGCCGTCTAAAAGCAGAGAAAAGAGGAAGAGGAAAAAAAAGGAATAGATACGTTAGGAGGAAGACAAGATCAGGATTATGTTTATATTATATCACATAATGGTTGGCTTGATAAGAGAATTCACTGGGTAATTTGACACCACACAACTGGAAAGCACCTTTAAAGGTACTTTCACATTCGTGTTCCTACTTTATCAACGTACCTCAATAGTCTGTTCGAAGGTCCAGTCCAATTTCTTTTTCACTTTCTTCTCCAGAAAGCTGGTGGCTTCCGTCTGCTTGACTCCAGAGGCGGTGGCCTTGAAGCCGCAGTAGTAGCCGGCTGGGTCGCACTTGTACACCTGGGGGCCGTACTCCAGGTCTATGCCGATCACGATCATACCTGCGGGTGAACGAGCGTTTGAGAGGAGAGTGGCGGCTAACAAGCGTTGACCAAAAATCAACAATAGTGAATCAAAAAACATGCAAACGTACAGCAGCCCAGTGGTCGCATTTCAGCATTCTGCGTGTAGACTTGCGAGATGTCAGCCATCCTCTTACACAGCATGTCCACTGGAATCTCAGAACCGTACTTGTACTGCCAGTTGGCCGCCTCATAGCGAGCTCGCTGCACTTGGGACCTGCTGTCAGCTGTTGGATGTCAGAGCACGTTGAAGAGGGGGAGAGAAGAGAGGCTTGATTTGATTTATAGCATCCACTAAACTGTCATACAGTAACTATGGTGCTTTAAATCTTGAAAGCAAAGAACTACGAAGATGGGTTTGAATTGAATTTCATTCTGGATTGTTTTCCGATTGAAAGAAATGTTACTGTGTCTTCTAAATTAGCCACTCTCAGACAACAGTTTCATAAGAGAAAGTAAAGAGAAGAAGCAAATGCAAAGCAGCCGCCACAAACTAACCTCCAATTAGACAATAAAGGAATGGAGATTCTTAATTGTCTCTTTTGAAAATGGTACTCATGTCAAAACTTGACCCAGATTTTTGTATTTCAGGTTGTTTTTAAATTTGTGCATTTTCTATGACTTTAAAAGATTCAGTGTGTAAGATTAAGGTGAAAGGGATCTATTGGCAGAAACTGAATATGAAATAATCCTAGTGATGTTTTCACTAGGGGGTAATGATCTAAATTGTATGAATGGTTGTTTTCTTTACCCTAAAATTGGCACCTATATATTAAAAAAATATTTTCCAGTAGCCGAACCCGGACAAACTAAACACAACTTTTTATGACAACTGAGGGCTCCCACAGGTTATCCTTCACAGTTGGGAGGGTGAGGTGAGGGGTATTCAGCTGAAACATATATATATATGTTATTAAATTCTACACACTGAACCTTTAAATTATAGGATTTTTCCGGCATAAAATATTGGAACCTTAGGATCCATAATTAGTTTCCTTCATCATAGAAGCATAAGGTTTTTTTCCTTACCCGTCATCCCAGACATTACACATCCAATATTATCTGTTATTCTGAAAAGGTGAGTCATTGTGTTGGAATCCAGGAGCTTGTCCTGTTTTAAAGAAGAAACTAATCAGCAAGCGAAAGTGGCTTCATCGTTGAAAAAGAAAGAAAAAAAATGTCAGAGTGAAAGGAAATAATTTTCTTCCTGCAGTTACAAAGATAACATATTATACATTATAAATTGCATATAATATATAATACACATTGTCTATTTCAAATATAAAATGGGCTCTAAAAATATAATGCACGTCTATTATTATTTCTGCTGTTATTGAAAACACAATACATATAATCTAATATAAAATGTGAGACATTTTTGCAGTAAACTATGAGTGTTTGATAGAGGGAAAATTAATATAGTGAAACACACGAATACCAACACTAAGATGGACAGTCTATCTCACTGTTGACTGACCATCATTAAGCTGCCATGAAAATAAGCTTCCACACATTCTGAGTATTACACATTTGACATTCATCGTCAGTATGGACGATACAATGAAGAAGAGCCTGGTGTTGTGGTTGCAGGAGGATGTTAGTGACGTGAACCATACGAAAACAACACAATGACAACTCACCGGAACTTTTTTCTGTGTTACGACAATCGCACAGTCCTTCCCCCTGATGGCTACTGACGTGAGTCCACCTTGGTTGATGGCCTTGAAAGCATATTCTGCAAACAAGCAGTAGACAATGCACAGGTTTGTTCATCACACAACAGTAATGGACGTTTATAAATGTTACTAAACCCACACGGCACTCAGATGATTGTGGACAGTCTGGTCAACATGTACAGACACACAAAGATGTCTCCCTCAGCAGGAAACATGGATCAGCTGATGCTGCATGTTCAGTTTAAGGCTGTTTATGAGCAAATGTTCACTTCATTCCAGTAAAAAGCCTGTGGTGCCAGTCAGAATCTGTCTACTAGCTGATGTTGATAAGATGTCAGCAACTAAACTCTGGATGGATGGATGGATTGGCGATACTATGAGGTCATTGCAGAGAAAATGTATAAAAAATTAAAATAATCGGTGACTTTTCCATCATGCAACATTTGCATAAACAGTACATTGTGACTTGGATCAATGAATCAAGCTTGCTTGTCTGCAACGCTAGCTATGCTAACGACCCTGCTAGCCAGTTAGCTGTTTTGATTCCGTCTTGCTCTCTGCTATCATCAGAAAACTAGATGTAAAATAACAACTCGCAGGACATTAATATGACGGTCGCGGTGACATCCGACGCCTGTTTCGCTTTGACGCTTTGTTTGTTTACCAGCGAGAAGCCAAGCTAAGCTAAGCGAACCATGACAGAGCATTTAGCTAGCTAGCAAACAGGTGAGCCTGGGAGCCGGCTTTTGTCTGAAACTAACCGACTTGGTAGAGTCTTCCCTCGGGAGAGAAGATGGTTATGTGTCGGTCGAACCCCGCACTCGAGCCTCGGGACATTTTACACAGGTTAGCGTGGCCGACACAGTTCGTCCAGATGAATTATTGCAGGCAGATTCTCATTCATACACACAGTTTCCACCCGGAAGTTGAGCTGAAGGGACCAGAACAGCATCCGGTGTGGAGGCCTGCGTTGTTTCCATGGTGATATAATACTACTTGTACTACTACTACTACTACTTCTACTCTGCTGTGTCCTCTGAACCACTCAAGTAATGTAAGTACTATGAAGAACTACACTAAAGTTTTAAGTTAAATGTTTATACTTTTTTAACACTTCCATTTAATGTCAAAAATGAAACACGTCTTACTTTTACAACCAGATACATTTTTATTTGAAGGTCACAGAATAATTTCCTATTTTGGAAGACTGGTATTTCCATTCATATTAAATGATTTACTCTTCAAATACATTGTAATGGTTTTAAGGGATAGTTCATCCAAAACTTAAGATTCAGTCCCGGACTCTCGGAAATTTGTGTACATACACATGTTCCTGACGTCATCACTTATGAACCAATTCATATAATTTAACAGCTCTAAATAGAAGTGTTCAATGTGAACTTGTCAAATGGTAAACTTTCGTCACTTGTTCAACGTGCACCTGGTGTAATTTATGTATAAACCTGTCGGACCTGCACCCTTTCTTTGCTCTTCTGAATTATGCAAACATTAAGGTGTTGTGTAAACACTCTAAACACATCGCTAAGTTTAATCAACCAAAAGTTAATAAGCTTGTTAAATTAGGATATATCTTGCCCAGCTTCAACTAAGTGCTATTTACACATGAGCATCAGAAGTAATCCAATATCACACTATTTGACAAATAAACTGACAGGGACAATAATGTTTGGGTAATCATTACTTAAAATTTAGAAATTTTACTTGTTATATTTCCCCACTTATTAACATTATTAAACGCAGGACAGTCTTGTATTGAAGTACTCAGCATGGCCACTTTTACGTTAAGTATAGGCTCTTGAATATTTTTTCTGGAGTGTAATGTAGATAATTTATTAAATGGTGTAATTTACACAGTTCAATTTCAATTAGTTTAATAACATATTTATTTGTCTGTGTCAGCCCTGAGTGCCTAATTTAAAAAAAAAAAAATTTTAATTTAAGAAAGCATTTGCTGATACATTAGCTATTATATTACTTTAATTTTGTCTGATTTAGACAACAACATTTAAAAGCTTAACTTGTAATTGTATATTACTGTGACAAAGTGAAAAAAGTGGAAAAAACCATCAGATTAACCCCAATGACCCCACAGATTTCTCTTTCCTCAGCATGATACCATACAAGAGAAAGTTATGCCACTTTTAGGAGGAACAAGCACGGTTTCCTTTAAACAGTTACAGATAACATGGTTTTATTCCTAATTCCCATTTCCTTCTTCCTTATAAAAAAAATAAAAAAAAGCCTCAAATGTGCGCATGTCATGTGGGGATTTTCCCTGTGTCCCCAGGTAGCCCATGCAGCTGTAGAGAGGATGTGTGCTTCCTCTTTATAAGTCACTAGCACATTCAGATAATGACGTGCAGAGCATTCAGATAATTGGCGATAAGAAGCAAGTCGTCCCCTCGGCCTGCGATGCCAACAGGGGCAATCTTATAACTTTTCTCCTATTTTATGGCATCTTTGGATACCACGTCATGATCCTTTTTTAACAGCACAGTTTGTGATAGTGTATAATTGTAGGTGACATACATGGGGGTATTTATATTTAATTACTCAACCTCATATGACCCAATTATGTTTTTAGTTATTTTAACAGCCGTTTACCGTCAAAAAGTGAGTCCTCTCTGACACACCCAGACTCCTTTTCACTAAAGGAGTCTGCGCGGAAGAGATGATAAAGACGTGACTTTCCAACATGGATTTTGCAACTTTAAAATGTCCACTTTAGGATAATTTTAGAAAATCCACACCAGTAAATGGAGACATTAGTTTTTTTTATGAAATGACCGATCAAATGTATTTCTAAGACCTAATTAAACTGCTGGTTGAGGTAAGTAAAACCTCAGAAAGCTTCTAGTTTACGTCGACAGACCATCTGCACCTTCTGTTTTTTGATATTTCAAAACCATGCAAACCACCCCCCACCCACGAGGAAGCCCCTCCAACCTGACACCTGTCACTTTCTTCCCCCTTTCCTGTCCCCTTCACCACATCTCTCCTCCAGCATCCGGTTCTTATGCCATATGAAAGCACAGCTCATTCATACTATACTCTGCAGCGTTTTCGCTCACATTTGAAACCAGAAAGACCCCCGCCCTCTTGTCTGAGAGAACGAGGCGTGGGACGGTTCTCTGGATTATGGGGGGATCTCCACCATCTATGAAAATACTTTTTTTTTTCAACATTCAAAACCCACAGTCTGTCTAATGTTTTCCAAGCGCAGAAATTTAGATGTTAGGCAATAAGGGAAACATTGGTATGATTAGGCTTGCTTTCTTTGAAAACCCTGATAACTGAAAACGAGACATTGACTCATTCTGTACAGTACATTTTAAAAGCTTTTCATTCCATATCTGACACATTTCTTTGTGATATTTTTGCTCAAATCTGTTTCTTTAAAACTGTATTTTACTGTAAAAACAGGAACAAAATATATAATAGTATAAACTATAATATAACTCAAACAGAAAGTATTCATTACATTTTACTGCTCTCAATAAAGTGTCTTTGAAGCTGAATCCAGTGTGCAGCTTCTACGAACGGCTAATTTATAGTGAAATAATGCAAGTTGAGGCAAAAGTGATACAAGTTAACCAAGCATGCGTGTGATAAACATTCCGCATTCTCACTTCCTCTTACGTCTGACATCTTCTTTGGAATTTGTATGTTGTTCATTGTAAGTAATCTATTGGTTTGTCATGTTGCAAACATGCAGGTGGTTGCACAGTATTCTCAAGATATGTTGCAATTTGTGTTGTCACACTTGTTCACAAATTCCCAAGGTATTAGAGAGAAATTAAAACCTTTAAGGTAAATAAAATAACCCAGGATGTTGTAATCTTGGACTGGTGAGACAGCAGAGTGTAAATAATTACATGGTGTAGTGACAGCGGACTTTAAAAGCAAACCACCCAGTTACTGTACAGAGATTTACACACATGCAAAAAGAAAGTGTCAAATAATATTTTATGATCATAATGTCATAAATTATTGGTGTGGACAAAAAACAACTGCTGGCACACAACCTGGAAAACATTGCCATGTATTTTTTTTCATACAATATTTGTTTCTCTGTCTTCTCTTCATCTAATTGATTCATTTAATTGATCTTCCAACAAGGTCAAGTCTATTTCTCTTTTTATTATATGCTTTTTACTACTGAAATACTTGACAGCAAATGTTGCTCTTGGCCTTTATTTTTTCGCAAATGTTTTTTCGTCTTTCACTTCTGTTCTGACTTTGCTTTCATGACCTAATTCCCTTCAGAGCTGCTCTGATGGTCCTCCAGATAAACACTGCGTTAAGCCCGATGGAGACCGGGAGGAAAGGAGAAACAAAAGGACCCTATTTTGTTCAAATAGAAAGTGAAGATAACTCCATTCAGCTCTTGCACAACTGCTACAGTAGCCGTAACTAAAATGTGCAAAACAAATGTGTATAAATCACACAGAAATTGAGTGAAAAGAAGGAAATAATAAGAAAATGACTTAAATCGGATAATTGATACCACACTTGAGTCTACAGTGGGTATCGTGGCCCCATTTGAATCTGGTATTCACATCAGCCCACATCTGGATATCCTCTCTGGAAAATCAAAAAAAACCCACCCCACATTAATGCAAAGTGTTAATGTACGCAGACCGCAGCGAGTCCAGGCCACAATTTAGACGTCTAGACCACATCTAGACGTCGTCACCTTGCAAAAAGTGGATTTAAAAAAAAATGAATGACGCCTGTTGATCCCACCTAACTAACTTGCACATTGAGATCTAGTCACGGGCAGAATTCAGTTTTATTGAAATCAGGTCTGAAGACAGAAGCCTGTGGAGAGATGGTATCCTGATACAGATCACATGTAACCAAAGTGTAAACAGGACGTATGTTAAGTGATGAATCAAGTGTTAAACTAATAATACAAAAAATAAACATATTTCATTTTTAAGGATGTTACACATTGCTGTAGTATAAGCAATTCCACAAAGTTAAAGGCTGTGCTATTGGGATGTATAGTTCCTTGTATGAACAACCGGCCTAAACTCTTGGAACTGCACTTCCCCTTATTCCCTCTGTAACTTCTTTCACAAGAACCCTTTGGCCTGCTTAATCATATTTCACTCCTCCAGTTTGTGACAAAGGCTTCAGTTACACTTTCTTTAGCATGCTCCCTCCAGGGCCTCAAAGAAAATAGATAAATATACACATATTTCCACAGATTGAAAAATACTGTTCATCAGAAGTATACTGGACTTCATATGTGTACTTATTGAGAGGCCCCTGTACTATTACAACTGTGTGTTATGTAGTTTGAACTACTGCAGCCTATTACAATGCAATATCATTTAAACCAGACATATCCAAGTTTAACCTGCCAAGTAAGAGCCATAATTCAAAGTAAGTACATTCACCATTGGAAACAATTGTCTCCCCTTTTTTCCTATAAGAACATGCATGAACCATACGTGAACATGTGTTTGCACTAACAGCAGAGCCAGCATTGAAGGGGGTATCTGTGGTTAAACCAAAGCATTTTACTATAATTATCCAATGAAAATAAACCCTGAAATACCCTGTGCATTAAATCCCAGAGACTAACAAAATACAAATGATATTCACAGACTGAGAGCTTTTGATTTAAAACAGTTGCACTTCCTGTCTGTGTGCAGCTTGTAATATCATATAAAAATACCAGTATGAAAAAGGAAGCCACATGGCTGGATGTCAGAGTGGGTGGGCGAGATCAATAGCTTTTTTAGACACCCACATACTTCCTCTTCTCCCTGAATATAACCTGTAGGATGGGTAGAGTCTATGACTAGAAAAAAACATGTAATTCGCACATTGCCACAGAAGAACTGGGCCTAGTGCATGGAAATAAAATAGAGATGGATCAAATTTAACCTGAGGAAGAAAATCCAATTGGGGCCAAACAACAAAAACAACTTTTAACATGCCTCACTCGGCTGTACCACAGGAAACCCAAACCCTCTTCTCCTTTTCTGAGTATTTCTCTGTATTTTGAGTCATGACAACCTCACAGTGTTTTTCAGTACACACCAGCAGGCGTATTCAGACAAGCCTTAACGATCAGGTTCTGCTGGTAAGCTTTGTCTGCTGTGCCTCTTGATCCCTGTATCATCCTTCTGCCTCATTCTGAGCAATCTCATTATATTTACCTTTAATGCCATCATCTCATCATCTGATAGCGGCAAACTTAACGTTTTTACTCATCACATGACAGCGATTGCTACCCTCAAGCTCTGAAGTTGTATTTTTCACTTTGTTTAACTAGAACCAGAACATAGCTTCTCCCATGAGGCTGAAACTTACAAAAAGCAGCGTATTTATTTGCTACAAACTTATTTCATTGATCAATTACACATTTCTTTGTTTAGCACAAAATATAATTCAATAACACTGCTGTGCAGAGCACCTGACCTTTTGGCTCTTTGGTTTCAGTGGAACAAGTTTCAAACACAACATTGGCATGTCAACATAATAAGAGTTGATGTGGCTAATGGGTTAGCAAAATGTGTGTTTTTAAACAGCTAGCAGTTCTAATTGCAGTTTTGACTACGAAATAAATAAAAGTCTGATATTCACTCTTCTATGGTTTTGTAGGGTATTATCAAGATATTTGGGTGCTAAATGCTCAGTTTTGTCCACCAGCTAGTCCCCAATAGCATAGTGGCACAGTATGGAGGCCCCAGCATTACTGTAATGTTCGTAACTGCCAAAAATAAATAAACAATACAACACAACTACATCTACTACGTTCTTACTTGTTTTTCAAAAGAGATAATGGCAGCAAAAAGCGGGGCTGCAACTCCAGAAGAATTAATTTTTAAATGTAAGTACTACACCGAACAGCTAATGGTACACATGTTTAAAAGCATGGTAATCATCTGAAGATTGGTAGCGTTTGTTTACCAGAACTGCATTATTATTACAGCGTGCATTATTCACATACATTTTTTTTTTTTCTACTGCTTATACAAAAGTACTGTAGCTTTAAGAAGCAAGGTGAATAAATGTGGGACTTCTCATCAATCAAATAAAACTAAAGTATTCCTTATTGGAGACGGGGGATTTTCCATGGTTGGCTGGTATAAAACCTGGAAATCCCATCTACAGATTAATTTCAGGGGCCAGTAGCACAGTGCATAAAGCACAGTGGTTCCAGAGTGAGGTAAGTAATCTCCTGATGGTTTAAGAAGAGAGGAAACACCCTACTGTGTTGCAGCAATGCCAACTGTACTATGCAGCAGCACCCAAACCAACTGTGTTTTGGCCCATTACATATATGATGATGAAAGAGATACATCAAACTAATACAATAACACGATTTTGTCCCAAAATATTGAGCAATCCCGGAGCAAGACCACAGCCTAATAGATGCAATTGTGGTGTAGGGAGACAGTAAAAGATCCAAGTCACCAACAAGCATGACTCATTTTTTTGCACTCTGCTGTACGCCTATAAAAATCCCCCTCAGACAGTTATACATTCATTAATTGGGTGTCCACGTTATCTGCAAACGGGAAACATGCCCTCATCCGCCTTATTTAGTTATGATAGATAGTTAAAAAGGATTAAACATAAATAACCACATTCACCTCTGAAATCATCGCAGGGAATTCTAGGGGAGTTTGTGTGTTCCCAAAATTTTACAATTACATGACTAATTGTTAGTCATTATGCTATTCTGTGTTCTGGCCAAACACGAAGTAAATATGTACTGATGAAATCTCAGGAATTATTACACAACATATTGTTTTATTTAATTGTTGAGCACCTAAGAAATCCCTTTCTCTGGAATTGTTTAGTCTCTTCCTCCTTCCCTGTTCTCTGCTTGTTCTTTCATGCTCTCTCACTTTCCCAAAAAGATCTACATCCAGGAAATTGTGGAGGGATATAAGCTTACATGAAATATACTCAGCCAAGAAAAGATTTACTGCTAGCTTGAGGCTCTGCTGAATCTTCAAAACTGCCCTGCAACTATAAATTCGACTTTCATTTCAGCAGCAAGATGCTGTGAAAAACCCAGGAATGTGCTCACAGAGGACTGCTGGAGTGGAATTTTTGCTGGGAATTTCCCACTAGTATGTGTTTGCACATGCGCATCAGTGTCTGTGGGCATGTGCAGAGTGCCTATTGTCTCCGAATGAACATAAACAAGTTTGACTCAGGTGCGTGTCTTCTCTTGAACAAGGAAGTAAACAATAATCAAAACATGCCTGTGTTTTTATATGCGTGCTACTTGATATCAATTATAGATCTATTTATAATTTATCAGGAAATGTTCCCTGCAAAAAGGGACATGCTGTACTCTGGTCATGCATGCATGTTTACTCATTCACACGTCTTTTAAACTTCTTGGAGTTAGTTTCAAGATGGGGCTCTGCATTTCAAAATAAAACATGGTAGCAGATGGTGAAAATCCTGCAAAAACAGTCTGACTGTAAACGTGCAGCTTTGCACAAGCTGCGGACTACTGCTGACCTCCAGTAGCACTGTTACTTAGAAAGCTGCATCTTTCCCTTCTGAAATCCCCCAAAACTTTCCCTCCGCCAAATCTCTCCCTCCCAGTTGCCAAGATAATGGTCTTTTCAGGCCTCCCATGATACACGCTGCTGTGGACCGCCACAGCCGCTGGACTGGCTGCCTGGTGAGTGGTAGTTTACACCAGGCCATGTGTTCCACCTAATTGCTTTTCCAGGGTAGAGCAGAGGGCAGTGTTATGAAGACGAGACATGGAGGGCTCGGAGGATGGAGGAGGAGGCGTGCGGGAAAGCTTTCTGGCCCAGATGGATGCAGTAGCAGTCGGCCAGGCGCACATCTGCAATCGTTTGAACCTACTGGGGGAATTCCTCTCTCACTGTGCGTCTCCATGTATTTTGCGCCGCTAAATCCTCAACTTTGGACAATGAGTTGCTTGACTGCCTCCCTCTGTTCTTCCTCTCATATTTCCCTCCGTGTGTCATGAGCTGTTTCCCCCCACAGACAGACAAACAGGCTGGTCTGGTAGCTACATCAGAAGGCGTGGGATCCTTTTGTGTTGAGTGAATTTAAGGGGAAGATAAAAGATCCAAGTCTTTCACGTAAATATACAGTACCTTGTATGAGGCGCAGACATAACAAGCACTGTGAGCCTGCGTTTGGTTTCCGTGGGCTTTGAATGCACCTCACCATACGTGTCCTGACTGTGATGAAGGAAAAATGCAACGATTTCAGCCACAAGTGTTTTATCAAAGCAGCTTACGTGAGACAGGCCTCGGCTTGCCTCAAAAGCCAAACAATCTAAATAGCAATTTCATCTTAACAGCACTGGTAAGTGGGATATATTTAACAAAAGGGCTAAAAATATCCATTGTTTGGCTGCTGCGTGGGTCGGCCACAGCAAAACAAAAGTAGGGAGTTTCCTGTCCTCCAGGATGTTGGGAGATTTCCTTGTGTGCGTGTTAGCATTTCGAGATTCGGGGACAAGCTGTGCTGATTGACAATTGAACTTTGCTGAGATGCACTCCAGTGCTTGACCTCCTCAGGGACACAGCGTTACTCACATTCCCCCTGTTTCTCTTGGGATTGAAGCACTTTCGGGTTGTGGAGTCGCAGAAGTGTCTGGTAACAAGCAAGGGATGAAATTAAGTTCTGTTCTTTGAATGTGTGTTTACACAGCCATTACCTTCTAATTGCCCCTTCAAGCTGTTATACTGTATGACGTAACCTCTCCCTGAAGACTCACATGCTCGCCATTCACCCCTTCTGGAGCTCGCAGGTGACTGGGCACATCCTGGTGTTTTGTACTGCGGATGCAAAGCGGATCATGTGAATTAAAGTTATGCCTTGATTAATATGTAGATAACAAACAGATAGTTACAATATGTGTTCTCCTTTCAAGATGAGTCTAAATGTCTAACTATAGAAACCCTTTTTGTGGGAAAAAGAAGATTTATCGCTTCGCCTTCTCGTACTTCTGGGTACTGCTGCATAAGTAGAAGCTCGGTCCAGTAACTTACACAGCACACTGTGGACAAACAGCACACATACAGTGTTTTACAACGATTTTTACTAACACCTTCCAGAGAGCAGAGTATAAACAAAAAACAGTGGCGTTCAAGTTGACCTCATGCATATGCCCACTGTTCATTTGTGTCATGAGGATGTGCCAGATGCAATAACAACAATGGCTGGTTTCTCTATGTTTGGTTAGCACTGTGACTTCCAATTACAAGTTTACAGTTAAAGTTGACATTACTGCACCACCGTACCCGCAGCGTTCTTCTCTAGTATATTATAAACCGTTGATGTTGACTTTATCGCCACCTACTGAACGAGCATGCCTGTTTGGGCTTTGGTCGTTTCTTGTGTTGTCTGGACTTAGATATATTGTGAAACAAATTGATCCTGGTATATGCACTATCTTGTATCGTATTTTTAGATGAATTGAGTGATATTTTTGTACAAATAGTAGATCTGTACGCTCTGTAGAGTTCAAGCAGCAGAAACAAAAACGTAGTAGCTAGCATAGTGGAGCATCTGGTTTAACAGAGCTACAAAGAGAACAAATAATGGACTTAAATTCATCAGGTGGCCCGACAAATGAACGTTAATGATACTCCATGTCTGGAGTAATTGTAAATGAGCAACACTTTACTAACACGTTAGCTTTTTTAACCCAAATGAGGTGATGGTGTGTTTGCAGCTTGTGTCCCTGCCCCAAAATTGTAAAAAAAAAAAAAAAAAAGTATACTTATAATGATATAGTTTTTCTTCATCTACAGCATAAGATAAAATTGTGTTGTGTACTAAAAGGGAGCTGTTTTATGTAATTGATTTATAGTAATTGCAACAAATAAATGACATGTTTTAAGCCTAAACTTTGGAATGGCTTGTTTTCCTTGACGTGAGCTCAACAAAGTAAAACAACAAGACGCGTGTTTGCTTTACCACTTTCATACAGTCTGGTATATTACATAGCTATGCGTAACCTGTGTGTATTCATAGATTAGATACGTGTTTATTCTTATTACTAACGTAGGCACGTCTATAAACACACCTTGCCATACCACAGCAAGACAATACAAAACATTTTTTTATTTATTTTTGTATGATACAAAGCTCCACCCGATTGTTTTACCTCTACAAGTGGTTGGGCCTGGATTAACAACACCCAACTTTCTATTTAAATGCCTGACAGCTACGCCTAAAATAGCTTAAAAGCACTGGGCTACACATAGTCATCAACATTCTTTTTTGTTCACATCTATGTTAAGTTGCCAGTCGCAGTACAACTCCAGACTTGCCTAAAATAACTCATCATTTAGCATTTTTTAAAATTCCATTATAGTCCAGCCTCTTCAAAGATTTCACAGTTTTGCCTGAGGAGAAGCAACATCTAAACCAAATTCAAATAATCTCAACCTTTGTGCTCATGATCAAATGTTTTCAATGACAACAGTAATACACTGCTATGTACTTGATGTCTGTGAATGACAAAATAAAACCCATAGAATTAGTGTCACTGTTATTTTTGACCCCAGCAACAGACAACCACAGTTTAAAGACGGGCTGACATGTACTGCTTCCTGGTTTCAAACCACTGTTCACGCTGTCTGCATGATGTGAGAACATGAGGGACAGACAGAGAGGAAAGTACCTAAAGTTATACATTTGGACCTCAGCGGCCTTTGCAAGCAGCACACTCCACCCATGCAGGGTCATTATTATGCAGAGGATGTTTCACTACCACTTTGCCCCGACCAGCAGTTACATAAGGTCATTCTGAAAAAAGGGAGCGGGCCTCCACCCTGCAGAAAAAAACACCCACTGACCTGACAGTGTTTCTCAAGCCAAGTCAAGGCCAAAAGTAAACCTTTAGTTTAATTTTCATAACATGACTCTACATCACATACTACTTTTTAAAACCGTCTTTTTGAACATTTAAATCTACAAAATAGCTGGGTTAAGAAACTTTTGGGCCGGGTGGGGCACAGACTGATAGAAAACACTGATATGGCCATATTGCTTGAGTCCTTGTCTTATGTTGCGTCATTCTCATGTTCATGTTTTCTTTGTGGTTGTTTTGTGAGTCTTTTTATGCCTCTTGGGTTGTTTTGTGTCACTTTGTAGTCATTTAATGTCTCCTTGTATTCGTTTTGCATTACTTGTGGTGGTAAAGTAATTATAAATTTAGTTGTTGGTCCAAATCCTGATTTAAATTGATTCTACTGACTGATTTCCATTTGACTGATGGAAGTACCTTAACATTTTTAATCAGTATATGCTCTGTCTGTCTTGGTTGTGAATATCACTCATTCATACCTATAAGTAAATCTAAACAAAAAGATCAATTTCACACTGGGGCTTTTCACAAACTGCAAACATCCGTCAGTCTTGACTCATGTCCAGATGAGGAGAAAGTTAGAAATTGCGATAAAAGATACATTTTGTCCACTGGTTGATGGTTGACAGGAGCCTGAGTCAAAAAGTGTTTGACAATTACAAGAAAAACATGATAAAGACTAGATACTGTCATGTGCATCTACTGATCAAGGAACTGACTCATACTTTCCACTGTCTTTGTGGACATATGCTTTTTCTGCAAAAACTGCAAACCAAGAGCAGTGGAAATTTGACAAAAACGTTTTTCATAAAATAAATGTATTAAAGATACAGGGTTTGAAAACAAACAAACATTTTATACACAGGGTGGTTGCACAGAATATCCAGGGTTTTTTAAAGAATTTGTTCATGGTAAAAGTTTTGATTCTGAATAATAATAATAATATAATGTAATGTAATTCAAATAAGAAAACGGATTTTAAGTCACATATAGATACATAATCTATCTAAGAAATGCATAATAAAGGAGTAATTCATCAAACGATAGAATATAATAAACTATACATCACAGTGATGCTGGCCTAGATGTAGGTGAAGTTTACAAGTGCATGAAAAGTTACACCTGATTTCTCATCCTAAGCTGAAATAGTAGTATAACTATTATATATAGTATATGTTATTTTAGGTTTAACTGTGTAAAGCTCCCCAATGAAGAGCACATTTAGATTTAAAGAACTTATTTTCATAGTCAATAAGTCCTTTTGTTTAATCTCACAAAGCTTTTGGATAGTTAATGTGTACATAGGTCTGGCTATAAGGGCGTGACCTCACACAACCTGCAAACCTTCTTCGAAGCACATCAGCTTGTTTTACTGGTCTGGATATATCAACATTCAACTGAGTAAAATCTAAAATTAAAACATTTTTGTTAAATATTAAACTGTCTCTAGATTTATGTAGATAGATTGTTGTGGAATATATGCAACGAATTAGATTATGAGCTTGAAAATAGCATGTGCAACTTGCACATTACACAGGAGCATTGCACATGCAGCTCACATGTTCACATATAGAAAAAATATAGAAATATAATGTCTTTGATTATTCACACATTCTAAATGTGTTGTCTCTCATAATTTTGAGTTTAAACCAGATTTGAATAAGTTTTAAACTGATAAATTATTTCTGTAGTATTTAAAATTGCATCTGTATCTTATAGATTAAAATAAATTTAAATGCTCTTCCTGTTTGTTTGATCACATATCTGCTTTGAGCTTTGGGTAGAAACAGGTGTGAATCTTCTTGAATGAGGGGATACAGTTGCCTTTTTTTCTTCTTCTATATTTGGGTTAAGGGAGAATTATTGAATCCACACTGTAAAACCTTGTTGTGATATGAACTGGAAGCTTGCGAACCTCATCAATCTGGCAGCAGGTGAGGATCTCCCCCCGAACACACTTTTCATGTATGTTATTGAGCTTATTTGCAGTTTTCCCAAAGCAAACAGTCAATAAATGCACAAGCAGCTGGTAAAGCACAATGTATGATCACAGGCCATATTGAAGCAGCCACCTGTACTAGCAAACAGCTAGAACTGAGATAGAAGACAACTAGTGCCAGGGACTTTCCACAACCTTCTGTGTGTGCGTGTTTGTGTGTGCGTGCGTGCGTTTGCGTGCACGCGCTACATGAGTGTGTGAAGTGCTTTTTGAAAAGCACATGTTTCTGCATTTGGGTGTGTGCATGTGTGCTTGGGTGTGTGAAGGGCGCTGTGTGCAGACAGAGTGAGTGAGGGAGAGAAGTGTGATGTGCAGACGTCAGAAAACATGCAGGGGAGCTTTTGCAGTCATGTGGGGGAGATGATTATCTTACATTGGTGTTTTCGGGGCATGCATTGCTAAAAGAAATAGGCCTTTGTGTGCTTGAGAGAAAGTGTAGGGAGGTAAATATTAATTTTCTAAATGTTGAGATTGTGGTTGCAATATCTTTTTATGGCAACAAGTGATGTCTTAATGAAGAGATACTGTGTATAACACTCTCTTGCAAAGCAGAACATTGCAGTGTTTCCATGTAGCATGCAAAGCTAAAGAGAAGGAACTTGATACCCCAAAGCAACAGAACCCACTCTCCTTCACCTTGCATATTCTACATCCTTTACTCTTGTTTCATCATTAAACTGACAATTCCTGCCGTTCCAGTGTTAGCTGCAGGGGCTTTGTCTCACAGGAGACAGTTTCTCTGTGTTTTTTACGCTGTAGCCCACGGAGGAAGCAAAGGCTAAAGGGGGTGAGACAGGAGACCAAGCGGCGCTGGAAATCCCCTTCCCTCAGCAGGCCTGCTTTGCCGAAGACACACACACACACACACACACACACACACACACACACACACACACACACACACACACACACACACACACACACACACACACACACACACACACACACACACACACACACACACACACACACACACACACACACACACACACACACACACCGGGCCCAGCTGAGGCCCACATCAAAGGGGCTGCTGCTGTTCTCATCATCCTCCCTCCCTCTGTCTTTCTATATGTCTCACTGTCCCCCCGTCTCTCTCTCTCTCACCTCTGCCTCTGTTTCCATTAATGTACATGTGGCTTTCACCGCCGAGGAGCAGTAGTCCTCTTTCTTTTTTCTGCGAATGTCGAGGAAATTGCCACAAACGTGCCTCTCTAGTTTTGTGCCAGGTACCAGATCTCTCTACGGCCCTTACCTCACTTTTGTTAGTGCTCTGTGTGAGTGATTAATCGGCATGTGCACGCTGATTAATCACAGAGACGATGTGTCAGCACATATGGCACTCAGGTGTGGTTTGATACTTCATTTTAGCACGCGTGGTTAAACTTGCGTACACCAGCTTTGGGTAAGTCGGCAGTGAGAACACTCGCTGAACTGGTCTCCCCAGAGCAGTAAACACCTCCGCTCCCCCCCCCCACACCGCTCAAGGGCCGCAAAAATGTCAGGTATGCTCCAGGTTTCAGACGACTCGAGGCCGGCACGTGGACACGCAGGTGGGGGATTGGCACAAGACAATTGAAGCAACGCTTTGGGCGATCACGAGTACACACACACACAGACACACACATTCATGGCTGCACCAGTAAACACTCAGTCACGGGGAATGGCATTGTGAATTCTCAACTCTGGATTTTCCCACTTAATCACTGTTTGCCCGATGACTGGTGCGTGCCTCACGTCTTCTGGATGGAAGAGGCTGAGATGGATGAGGCGAGTCAGTCTTCTCTCTGCTGCACCAGGGCACAGGCTCTTATATAAAGACCTGTGGTGGACATGCTTTATCAAACTTACTTTAGTCCAAATTTATAAGACAAGATGCTTTCATTAGATAATGTTTTGCATCCATCATTCATTTACAATTATGTCTGGATGATTATCTTTTTTCATGCAAAACTTCTCCTCAAATCTTGAAAAAAAACCTTTTAGTTACAAAATTAGTTCAGCAATGACTGTTATTATGCACCAGAGTAACCCCAGTTAGCCTCTTCTATTAAATACAGTACCACCCCCTAGTGGACTGAACAGGAAATGCACAATAAAGACGGTAAATATATATTTTTTTCCACAACCAGCCAGACCAACCTGACACTGGTGACTAACTTCTGGAAAAAAGGTTTAAACATACATTCATACAGTTCTACACAGTCTGAAAACATGTCTGCCTTCACAGACTAAGCAGTTATGTATCTGTACAGGTAATAGCAGAGAAGTAAATAAACCAGCATTATATACAAATGTTCACACATGAACAGTGCCTACAGTGGCCATAATAAAGTATTTAACATAGTTTCAGTCTTACCATCTTTGTAAATGATCTGTGATGGGCTCCCGCAGCTGAAATCAACATAAAAGAGCTGCTAAAATGGACAGTGGTTCCGATTGGTTCAATTAATTCTAACGTCTGTCTAAGCCTCAATAAATTTGGGAAACAGAAGGATGAATCTTTTACTGAAATGTGAACTGTCAAACATCCCAACACACTAGTTTTTCATAAGGAAGACCTTATGTTTATAAAGCCACAATTTATCCTTCAAATAATAGGCTTCTTTGGATCAACATGCTTATTATTCCAAGGTTCAGTGGTGTAACAAGTGCAATTCTTTAGTTACATATTTGTTTGATGGTCCTTGATTTTGCCGCAAGTCATTCTGGTTCTTATTCGGAAAAGTTATTTCCCTCCTCTTCATAATCACATTCTAACGCAGCCTGCTGTAATTAGCTGTGACTTTAAAGCTTGGGTTGGTAAAATACAAAATAAAAGAGACAGATACATCGCAGCCAATCATTAGTTGTCTGTGTTGCAGTCCTGTGAGGGCCACAGACACTGTCTTCTTCTCTTTTCAAAATTGATGAATTGATCCGGAGGTGAGGGGGATTTCAACAAAAAAGATAAAAAAGTGTTTCAAAAACTAATTGCCAACCCGTCCTTTAACTTGACTGACAGGACTTATCGTGACATCCTTATCTGGTTTAATTCTTTGGATAATGATAATGACTATTGCTCCTCTAATTGACCAGACAAAATCCCATTTGCATGTGGAAACTGGCCACATAAATAAATTAGATTCTCTTGAAGACTCATTTTGCACACCGTGTGTGCAAAAGGAAATTAAAATCTTAATATATGTACATAACTGACTCCAAAACATATCAATAAATGATAAAGATGAAACAGCCAGGAGCTGTTTTTCAGTAGTATGAGTCTATTTCATCTGCAAAAGATGAACCTGGCCTTTGACACACATTTCCATTTATGCTCCTAACAACAACATCCATACCAGATTGTAAACATGATTTAAAAAAACCTGCACTGTCACTGGGTTTCTGAATGATGTACGAGCCTTCAGCAGTGTGACATGACTCGGCGAACTTGGCTGTGCTGGGCTGTCAGTGGGTGGTATTGTCTGTCAGTTTTCTGTGAGGCCAGGCTGTGGCACGGATTCATTTCCCAACGTGACTCTCACAGATGAGCTGTCTCATCCCAGCACCACCACAAAATGACGTGCTGCAGCATGTATTCAGCCACCAACAGGCTTTGCTTTTATATCTTGTTTGTGAGTTTGAAGGACGCCAAAGTCTGAGTGTGTAATTTATTTCACATCCTGTCTCAATGACCAGTAGAACACAGTTTTTTTTCAGTTTTTCCAGGAATCAGCTATTATGCAGAAAGAAAAGCTTAGTTTTCCTGTCATGGTCGCTGCCCAACATTTCCATCATAAGTCGTTTTGTTCCTCATTAAGTCCTTAAGTACTGGCGACGGGCCCAGTTTCAAGCTCCCCCTCTCAGGAAATGTCATGAAAATTAGCAAAACCACTTTTAAAAAACTTGTTGAGATTGAGACATTTTGAGACATTCTTTAAATCCGAGGTAACGTTCATGGTATCGATCTTCTCATCTAACTGACTGTAAGAAAGCCAAAGAGAATTTTGCCAGTATTATGCTTCCACAATAACAAATTAGTGTATGTTTTGGAAACAGGCTGAAACAAACTCACTGCACTCTATTGTCAAAACTACTTGACGAGATGGAGGTTTTTACAGTTTAACCAACAATTATGATGAATGAAGACATCGAAATGATGGCAATGTTGGCTCTGTAAGTCGACCGACACACAAACACACATATACATTCACAATTGTTGTTACTCTAACACTGTAAGAATAGTTCATGACCCTGCAAGTGTCTTAGTGACTCTAAAGCCGTTTTCAGACATGAACTCTAGAAAAGTTTGCTTTTCACATACGAAGAACACAACAGGAGGCCCAGTGGTCCCCTTAAATCCAATAAAGCTGCAACAAGTTTCACACACTCATAGAGAACAGGTTCCTGAATGTGACAGATTTTTTCATCAATTATTCCCTGGGAGAAATGTCAGAAACATCATCAACACTTACATTATCCCGACATTTTGCTAAGGGGCTGGCAGGAAAAGTTTCATAAAATGTCTGAAACAACTGACTCTGACATTTGCTTTCTCACACGCAGCCCCTCTGGCAAATTACCCCGAAAAAATGTCCGAAGTTCAGTGCAAGGCTGAAAGCGGCTTTATTCGCACTCCCCCATCATACCCAGCAGCGTTCACTCAGCATGTTGTTGATTTGTGAAGCTGAGTGCGTCACATTGACAGTTGGCGGTGAGGGGCGTGGCTGCTGCGGAGGTCGTTCGGGACCACAGAAACCCACTCGGACCTGAGAATGGGGACATTGTGCAGCGGGTGGACAGAGTCTCTGACCTCGGATCGGTCTGCACACACGACAACACAGGCTCCTTTGTTGCCGACGACAACCGTCATTCACATCACTCACGCTGCAGCATCGAGTCACAGACACTGACTTCGGGGAATAATACAGATTTTTCCATTTGCACTTGTTTGACTTGATCATGAAATGAAAAACCTGCCACACAGAGACATGTGTAAAAGTCAGACAATGGTTTTTATTAACAGCTCATTACAGTGTTACTTACTAAAGCAATAGAAAAAAATGCATAAATTAAGTGCAATCAGTTTGGTAAAATAAATACATAAATATCAAAAATCGTACTAAAAACTGTTAAAAATGTAGCTTTGCATGTCTGGATACAGACTTAGTGTAACAATGCTCCCTGCCATTATCAAAGATCTTCACACCTCATCTACTATTACATGTTTTGAATGTGTAGCAGATGAGGCAGACAGTTAGAGCAACAAAGAACAGGACATTTAAACCCGTTTTCATTGTTTTTTTTAACAAAACGTCAGTAGTAACCAAGGCTAAATCTGCTCAGTGCTTCCACAGACATTGAGTGCAATAAGAGCTTAATGAACATTAATACAGACTACAATCAAACAGGTGAGGGCGTGTTAAAGTAGCCAGCTCTTTAGTGCAGCCAGGTGGATCAGGACCACACTGTTTTGAACAGATCGGGACAAAACCGCACGGATATTTGAACAATTTCATCCAAATCTGATTCTGCGCGCTAAATCGAAGGCTATTTTACATATTGAATCACTTAAAATGATCTTCAAATATATGTTAGTCTAGATCTGGCACTGACTTGGCTGTATTGGTGATTTAGGCACAGTGTCCGGTCCATCTGAGGCACAGGGGAGCAACGTATAACCTTCACTCCACAGCGGGCGTTCAGATCCGGGACGCTGCTGCAGCTAATAAAGTGTTGAATAATGTTGCGAGGGGCCTGAAATGGAAAACGGTTTTCTCGAGCAGATAAACTGGAACATTTTATTTAATTTCCTGGCTCGTACTGTTTGTTTTTAATATCACACCTCTTGATAATTATCCAGCGGTTACTTTATCAGTTGCTACGCTGTTGCATAGGGACACTTCCACCGCCTCTACAGTCCTTGCCAATCAACCACCACACAGCAGCACTGCCCATCTAAAGCTGCGTCGACACACAAACCAAACGGTGCTCGGTGAAACAAGACAGTGGTCCTTCTTTAACAAAAAGACAGACATTAAAGCTCAAACGTCCTTTCCCCCTGGGGATGGTTAGGTCGCCGTGACGAGTGCTGGGACTCTGATGGTGATTGGCGGTACCTGGTTTTCATCCTCGATCCGATAGGTCACGTCAAGGCGAGCGGCGGACGCCCCGGCTCGCTCTGACACGGCGATGGGCTCGTCCTCGTCCTCCTGAGATTGTAGATGGTCGAAGGTTCGATCTGCTTCTTCTGACAATCGGTTTTCCTCTTTGTCTTCCTCCCTCTGACGCAAGGGGCACACGATTAAATCAGCTGATTGACAAATACAAAAACCCATTAACGCGCTCTCAGAACTGTCACACACCTCTTTCTTCATCCTGTAGTATTCGTCGATGGCGTACTGGTATTTGGCTGAGGTGATCCCAAAGAGGGAGGCCATCCTCTCGCCAAGGTAGTCACATGCTGGAAAATCATAACAGGGAGAAATTGGAAATAATACAAACCACCACACTAACAGATATGATGTAGTGCCCATTTTGGAAAAACTTATTCCACTTTGGTACAGTTCATGTAACATACCCCTCTTCTAATTCTCTATTAGCTGCACAAATGCTGCTGCTTAAAGTCAGCAGCGTTGATAATTCAAATAGGTCTACAGCTTCACTGACATGAGGTGAACTCAAAATTGAGATTTGCTGTTAACACAGAAATCTGAGCATGTATTTTTATAAATCTAGTTAACTGGATTCATAAAGTTTGTAGTCTGAAGTTCTTCATGACCCAAAACTCCTCATGCAGCAGCAGCAGAACTGCGAGTGCAGCACTTAATGTGACGTGAGACCGAGCAGTGATGACCTGCAGCACATTACACAAGCAGCAGCAGCAGAAAGTGCTATGAAGGTGATAACGAATATATAAAATGACATGAGTGTAGTATGATTAATCAGAAGAACAAGGAATAATATCAAAAGTAAGGCTACATCTACAAGCTCGCCAACCCACACAAGTTGAGACTATTTGACTGGGTGAGATAATCATCACTTTGACCTTTTGACTGACCTTCTCTCAGTAGAAAAAACAAACTAATGAATAAGAAATGGAGGAATAGGCTGCCAATGACAACGAAGCATCAAAGTGTGTGGATCACAAAACGACCAACAAATACAAGGCTGTTAAAAACACATCTGATAACTCATCTGCTGGTTTTCAGCACAAGGGAGACGAGACACAATTGAAGTATTAACCTCATCTGGATGTGTTTTCAACAGACTGTTGTATGTCGGCGTGCACACAGGAAAATATAAACACAACAGTAAAGAGTAAGAAAGTTTCTCTGACTGAGGGATGGTCAGCGCTGGTCACACACTTGAGCTCACTGGTCACTGTATCTCAGACTTGTGCTTTATGATGTATGGGCTGTACTCAAGTTGAGTATTAGTTAAAATGTCTTTAAACTTGATTAAGGCTCCTTTTTCTGACACAATTCAATTGGTAAACAAACTGACCCCCTGATTGCTTTTTAGTACTTGTTTACTGTAAACACAGTCGTTTGTCAGGTTCATGTAGGGATGATGACCTCATACACATCCATGTGGGTGACCAAGCAGCATGAGGTGATGTGAATAAATAAAGGCAGCAGCATGACATCAGAAAGCCTGAGTTCAGCCCAAAGACGGCTGACTAACACACTCATCCTGCATCATTACACTGGCCTCCATGTTGTAAAGAAGGAACCTGGATCAACAAACCTGAGACAGTGGACGTAGCCGCTCTCCACATGTGGAACCAGAAGTACGGACCCCAGGTCATCTTGGCCTGCGACACAACAAAACAAAGTCACCGTGACTCTTTTATTTTGACGAGGGACTTGTGCCACTGCTGCTTCACATTTGAATTATTTGCTCACAAAACAAATCCCTTGTCCCTCTCACACACAAACACACAGACACACACACACACAGACACAGTCCTTCCCTCCCCTCATCCCCTTTGTCCTCATGTATCTCCTTGTGCCCCCCCACACACACATTCCCCAGCCCTCCTCTGGTCCTCACCCTCACCGCATCGACCGGGGAGGACAGCAGGTCCTTCCTCTCCGGCTCCTGGTCCTCGGCGTCCTCCTCGTCCGTGCTGTACTCCTCCATGGTCTCCCCGCTGGAGAAGTGGATGATCCTGCGAGGGACCTTCTCCCTCTGCTGCTGCTCCTCCTCTCTCTTCTCCTGCTCCCCCAGCTCCACACACTCAAAGTCCTTCGGGCTCTGTGTGATGGAGTTAAGGATGGAGGCAAATAGGAAGACAGTGTTATTATTGTTATTATTATGAGACTCTTTTTGTGCAAGGGGGGTCAGTGAGTGGATGCAGCCTCCAGGTAGGATTCAAACACTGGTGCAGGGTGTGGGTTACAAATGAATAAATAACATTTATCGTGTCATATCATCCTCATCACCAGGCAGAGCTGTGCCTCAGTGTCACCAGGCTGCAGGCTGTGACATCATTCACCGCACTGTGCGAACCACACAGCGACGGGAGGCAACGGGAGGAGAAGATTTGCACTGACCTGCTCCACAGCCATGTTCTGTCCTATCGACACGTTCACGGTAGTGAGATACAGAGAAATATCGGCCATTGTCACCGTCCTGCTGCGCGTCTGTGGAGGCTGCGCCCTCAGCAACGTCACCGCCGCGACCGGAAGTGTCGTGAATCGCTCCGTACGCACGTAACGTCCACGGAGACGCAGCGGAGGAGCAGTATTAAAACATATGTCCGACGAATCTAAAGCTGTCCATTTCTTTAAATCATCGTACCCATCTTAATGTGATATTTGACCGTAAAAATGTTACAACATTATATAAAGATAACAATTACAACAATTGATTTAAATATAAACAGTAAATTTCACACCCAGACTCTTAAATAATACCCCCAATGGATTTCCCCCGCAGGATTTCTAAGTGAATTTAAATTCGAATATATCATTCACTAATATCTATTGATATGTGTGTTGAGCACATATCTGCAATGTTTGTACATATACACTAGATATTCAAAACTCGATCAATTGCTTAGTAGCAGATGTTTAGTTATACTTCAGAATAATCAAATTTTTTTTATATATTATATGCATTTATTTGTAACCTTTACATGCACTAAAATTACTTTAATTCCTTATTATTGTTTCATTTAAAAAAGGAAAATATAATAACTACAGTGTAGAATTTAGTAAAAGCAAAGGCATGAAAAGCCTTTTTCGCAGCAGTCATTTTGACAAGTAAGTGATAAAAATGTCCTAAGTGTTTTTTTTAGAAAAAGGTCTACAATGTCTGGATTCAATCAATTATGAGAGAATATTTAACTGATGATGGCAAAAATGTCAATGTCGTGTTGACAAAAAACAAGTACCAAATAATTAAGCAAACTTCAAAAAAGTGAAATTCTAACAAAACACCGTATTACTACTCATAATCTTACATTGGAGTTGATTAATGTGAATTAAACAAATGAAACTCTAAATACTGATATTAGTTTGGAGGAATCATGTGAGTGAGCCATTTTACGAAATTAAGCAGACAGAACATGTGACAGGAAAGATGTCACAGAGAGGACCCATAAGGATCCTACCTGCTGCATGCAAAGGTTAGCTGCTCTCTTTTAAATGTGATTATGTGACGGGTAAGGTCAGGAGTGCTTTGCTTACGGTCAAGATTATTATTTTTAGCAAAATCAATGTGTTTCCTACTAAAAGAAGTCAAAATGGCTGCTGAGAGCATGTTTATAAAGATAGATGAACCACATTTAGTTGTTTCAGTTTCGGGGTCCTGATAGTGAACAGTCTTTGTTATTATTAGTTGTAAAATCTGGGTGTTTCCTACTCTGAAAAGTCAAAATGTCAGCTGTGAACAAGGCTAAAGCCTATTCCAAATGCGTAATCTCAGTTAATGTTGTACAAAAGCATAAAGTATGGCAGTAAACTACCGTGATAAACCTGATCAAAGCTGTGAAACTTTATATTGAAGAAAGGGTTTACAGTAAATGGATGTGAATTAACATTTCAGACGGGGATGGAATACTTGATGGGCTTTCAGAGAGCAGGCTCAGGGGCCCAGTGGCTCAGGAGACCTCAGAGTGTCTGTCTCTCTTTTTTGAAGTGAATACTATTAACATTTCTTATCTGAAGTTCAGAACTCAGTTAAAAGCAGGGATATTCCCTTTAGATCTTTTTCAATCTTCATCCTTGAATATAAAGTATCTGCTGATAGGAAGTCTGGTCTGATATGCATTTATAGGGTCTCATGGCTTTAGCTTTACAGTGTGGAACACGGCCAAGTTCACCGACGACTGTACTCAAGAGCTTTCTTCAAGTACTTGTCCTTACCTTAGAAATTCCATCATATGCTACTTTATACCTCGACTCTTCTTCTGCTCTGTTATATTTTTCTGACTTTTCGATAACTACGTCCTTTAGGTTTTATTCTCTTCAGAGTATTCTGTCATAGTTTCAATTGTGAATTAACGATACATTATTCTTTCTTGTTTGAACATTCAGACACAAACTTTTAATGCTGATATGACAGACAGACAGACAGACAGACAGACAGACAGACAGACAGACAGACAGACAGACAGACAGACAGACAGACAGACAGACAGACAGACAGACAGACAGACAGACAGACAGACAGACAGACAGACAGACAGACAGACAGACAGACAGACAGACAGACAGACAGACAGACAGACAGACAGACAGACAGACAGACAGACAGACAGACAGACAGACAGACAGACAGACAGACAGACAGACAGACAGACAGACAGACAGACAGACAGACAGACAGACAGACAGACAGACAGATAGATAGATATATAGATAGATGGACGGACGGACAGATGGACAGATGGACAGACAGTTAGACAGACAGACAGACAGACAGACAGACAGACAGACAGACAGACAGACAGACAGACAGACAGACAGACAGACAGACAGACAGACAGACAGACAGACAGACAGACAGACAGACAGACAGACAGACAGACAGACAGACAGACAGACAGACAGACAGACAGACAGACAGACAGACAGACAGACAGACAGACAGACAGACAGACAGACAGACAGACAGACAGACAGACAGACAGACAGACAGACAGACAGACATATAGATAGACAGACAGCTCGAAAGATAGACAGATAGATAGATTGCAGAGAATAGTGGTCATAAAATATTGATACAATTATGATAATGTTCATAATGTCAATAATAATGAATGTCTTTATAAGTTTGAGGTCCAAGAATTAGTAAAATCAGCTCATTTTAACCATGCTACTACAACAATGCTGCTCACGTTTTATGCTCCATTAACAACAATCATACAGTCTGTAAAAACTATGGAAAGTCTCACTTGGCAACAACAACTTCACAATAACTTCATATGACGATGACTTTTATTGACCTGTTTCTTTCCTTTTGAACCTTATCTAGATTACACATATAACTGAAGGTTTTGATTCCAGCACATTCACTTATAATCTCACTTTTACGTTCAGGTATTGAAACGTTCTTCAAGTAAAGAAGCTGTATTCCGTTCGCCCCTGCATCATCTTTGACTCAACTTGGCCCGAGCTAAATTTAGTTTTTTGCACCACTAGATGTCAGTAGAGGCCCACCCAACGCTGAATGCTGAATCCTCTGAGTGGACAGTGAATTATTTGGGTCTGATTTGTACAAATCACCAGCAGGAACCTGTACATCTGCACATTCAATCACCCTGTTTAGATACCTCCCCTCACTCTGGAGAGCTGCAACACAACTTCAGCAGGGAGAATTTACTGGAAGTCACAAAACCACAGAGCTAACCCTCAGACCTATGATGTCATTACATGTAAAAGCTGGAGTTTCCACATGAAAAATGCATGTCAGCCTCATTTTGTGGCTTCACAAAAGTGTTTGCTGGAGGTGCATAAGGAAATCAGCTTAATTTTTAAACGGGTTTATTAGTTATGAGCCAAAATATGCATCCTCTGCTCCAGAAAATCCCCATGGGTTCCTCTCACACTTAGGTGCTAGTGGCAACATTTTCCATTTCTGTGAATATTAAATTTGTGCTGATTTACAGCATCACCTTGTTTGGATTAGTTCAGATCAGAAATTGTGTTGCGGGGTTACATTCGCTCAGTCTTGTTTCCGATTAGTGAGTGACAGCAACATTTAAGCAGGCTATTTATAATCAGTCACACGATTGCTCAGGTCAGCTGTTTATCAGACAAAACATTATTAATCTTGAGCTGCCAGAAATTATGGATTTCTCTAAAGGGTAAAATCACCACCACTGGGATGTATCTGTTGTCTCTTAGAAAAAGGTTACTGTTGTATGATGTCGCAAGTCACTGAACTTTGAGAAACTGCAGGTCCGAAACTTCGTAACTGGATTAGATGCATAGATGGTTACTTGTATCAAATACTTGTTCACACCTAATTTGAAGCTTTCCCCCCCAAAACACTTTGAATAAAGGAAGGATATATAAAGAGTTATTAATTGGAAGCTGTTATCAATTTCACATGAACTTTAAAGCTACAAAGTGATGGTTTGAGAGGCTTTTGATCGGTGTAGGAAAGTTCTAGCAGCCAAAAAGAATTGGTTAAACAAGTTTAGTGTGTGTTTTGTAAGAGACAGTGTATTTTTTTCTTATTGGATCCTCCCCTTAAACCCAGATAGCAGACAGATGTGGGCCACTTCAGGCAATGATGCAGCCTTTCTGGCCTTTGTGGCCTGAACAAAATGGATTTCGGCCTAAAGTTGCCCACTTGCAAAATAGCAAATGTGGCCCAAATATCCCAAGATAAACTAGGAGGCAAGGCAAGCTGTAAACTGGCTGTGAACCTTGAGAAGCCCATGTGGTAAATGGTGAATATGGCTCAACTACCATTAAACAAATTCAGGCCATCTTTGGTTGACATGCGGTATTAGTATGGCTTACTTGTGGCCCAGATCTGGCAAACAGGAGTTGACCGCCAAAGTGGCATCATTCCATGCAGCCTGTAGGCTGGAGGTAGGATGTTTGGGATGTGTGCCAAATCTGGGCCCAAACAATTATGCCATGTTACCTGTGTTGCCGGCCGGGGAGCTGTTGTTTCATGCACATCTTACTTGATTGGAGCATTCTCCAGTGCTGACGGGAGGCAAAAACAAGGAGGTAAACAGCAGAAGGTTTGATTCAACTGTACAGAATAAGTTGTCAAAAGTGGGGCCAGGTTTGTGGATGTGTTCACCTTTTCTGGCTTTGGGGAGAAATATATTTATGTTTTAAAATAAGACCAAAAGATTTGACTTTCCAAACTGTAAAAGCGCATATTTATGAAATCAGTTCCAATATAATAGCTTTGGAACAGTGTAGAATGGAAGATATTAGGATTGCATGGCGCTTTTATTCCTAAACCTTGAGCAAAGTTTGTTCAGGTGTCCAGTGTGTGTCTGTGTATGTGTGTTTGTGTGTGTGTAAGAGAGATATAGAGTTCTGTGCACTCTTTGTGTCTGTATCTAGTGAATACATGTGTGGGTTTGCACAATATGTGTGTGTGTCTGTCTGTCTTCCATGCGAAGCAGAACACTCTCACTGCTTTTAATGATGGCATCCATATTATGATACGCTCCCTTCCAGCAATGTCCCTTTTACACCACGGGTGATACGAGCTCTGTTGTCGACGTGATTCATCCCTCTCACTGGCCCATTGCTTCCAGATAGTTAAAGGTCTATATAGCCTCAAACATGTTTTTCACTGAGACTGTAGGAGTGTTGTTAAATGCTCTGTAGAACATGGGAACAGAAACAAGCCTTTTAAGAAAAGGTGAATCAACAATAACAACTGAAATAAGAACATATCTAGTTTCATCCATGAAGAACGGGATTTGTTCATTTTTACATGTTGTGAATATTACTTTATAAACATGATCGGTCGAGGGTGAGAGTGTTTGGGACGACACATGTATCTCTTTTACAGCAAAATTAGCAGCTGTACGTACATTTTTTAAACACGATTAAACCGCAAAAAAAGGCCATCAACTCCTTTCTCATTGCCAGTAGAGAGGTTTGCCTTCTGTTTAGTTTCTCCTGTGCATCATATTCGATTTAACAAATGCATCAAACACTCTCACATCTCTGTCTTGCTAAATAAACGTGTTTACCTGGGTATCATGTTTGTATAACTACCGATCAGAGCTGCAGACTGTTTGACCCGGGAGTGAATGCCGTTTGAATCCACTCCCATTGCACACAAAAGCCAAATGTTAGTGGGTGTAAGTGGATTTTTTGACAATGGAAAAGGAGCTATAGAAATTATGCTGGATCCTAATTGCAGAGGATGGTAAAATCTTTATGGATGGCCAGTTGGCCGCAGACCACATACGAGTGAAGGATTTCTCCCGGTGCTGCTGATGGTCAGTCTGAGTGAAACAGATAGCCGGTGTGTTTGTGTAGGAGACAGAGGGAAAATGAGCCAAAAAGCTCAGCATTAACAATAGGATGTTCACCTGCATGCAGAAATTCTCTACCTGCACACACAGCTCTCTCTCTCTAAGGAGATGGGGGGATGGCTAAGAGGGGATGACAGATTTGGCAGGTTATTAATTTTAGTTTAAAGGGGATGGTACCCCCCCTCATCCCCTTACAAATTGCCTACTGCGTCCATGCAATAAATATCTAGGTGTCATATCGCCACCACAGCAGGCATACATCTAACTTTGTAAAAAGAAAATACATATTTCTTTCTTTCAACTTTGACCTTCCATTTTCCTTCACTAAAGAAAGTCACATTAGTCAGACCCAGTATGAATCAGTCACTTCATCTCGCCTCAACCCCTCACACAGAGTCACACTTTCCCTTTTCAAATGTCGTAGCATTCACAGTACATGCCCAGCAGTTATTGTGCTCTCGCTCTCTGTGCTTTGGCTCAAGGTTAGTCACACTGAGAGACTGATGTAGTGAATGACAGCATTAGTAATCACACAGCTGAATTCCTCTCGCCCACTCAATATAATACTAATCAGACACAAGAGTTATATTTCAGACAACTCTGCCTTTTGAAAAAGAGTAAGAACACGCACTCAAAACTTGTGCAAGAGCCAGACCTTCCAAAATGGTCACCGAAACCCAAATGTAAGATACATTTTGCCTGTATTTTTCCATTCTTGCACATTTTACACTGATATTTTCTGGTTTAAATATCTAATTAACTTTAAAATTAACTTTTTTAATCTTAAACGATAAAGAACAGAGCAGGCTTCTAATTTTTTGCCATATTTATCAGATATAGCTTGCTAATATAGTTGGCTTAAAACATCAACTCTGGATGATGTTTAATTTAGTCTCAAATCTGTCCTTGAAGTCTGCGGACTAGCAGTAGTGAGGTCCTGCCAATACACACAGTCGACCAATCGTGAGTCAGTCTCATCTATCAATCATCATGCTTTGTTTTTTACAATATCAAATTAAAACTAAACTAACTTGAAAAAATAGCACTTATAGCACCTCAGGGTGAAAAGAAGAACCTAAAATTACAGAAAAAATATTTGAGAAATATGTTTTTTTACCTGAGGCGGGTTTATAACCTATATTGCAGCCACCAGGGGGCATTGAGGCGGTTTGGCTTCACTTTTGGGGTACCATCCATGTTATGAACAGTTCATGTTTCCAACCAATTGCATCTCTCATTGTGAATCTAAACAGAGATGGCAGTCTGCTACCTGTATTGGGAAATGTTTGTTTTTGTCATCAGCAGTACAAATAATTCATCCAGATGGTGACTAGAGTCTACTGAGGACCCTGAACGCGTTTTTAAATTACCCTCTGGGTTTGAATTATGTCTCACAAAAAAACGATGGTTTCCTCTTTGACTGTATGCTGATATATGAGAAGAACAAATTGTACCCTGTCCCTGAAAAATGTGAAAATTCTGAAAAACAAACTGCTGAGATAGTTTTCGCTTGGACGGGTTTAGGAAAAATTCGGCCCTGAGCTACAATCTAGCTCCAAACTCTTTAAATGCAGAGTATCTCTGTTATTACAGCATCTGGCTCTAACACAGACAAATCTAACTGTATGCCTGGATACAAGAGCACAATCATAGCTTGGGGGTTTAAATAACGGTCACTTCAACATGCTGCCTGCAAAATTAAGGAATCAAATGGGAATTGAATGAGGCTTTAAAACCTCATATCAGAGCAGAAAGTGACAAGCAGCAGGAACCTTGATGGTAAGCACAGGCAGGCCTGACTTTGTGTATTACAGCAACACAAAAGAAAATGAGGAGGCATCTCTTCAGCAAGGGGGAGGGAGCGAATATTAAATACTATTTCACGGGGTATTTGGGCTCCAGCTGTGCTGATAAAAGACTTTCATTGCTTAGTCTGCTTTTGGGTGGAATTTGCAAGCCGTGTAGCCACGGCAGAATGAAAGGCTAGAAAAGGGCACAAGAGTATCAGAGGTTTATGCGCCTTTTGCAGTTTGGTGACAACAGATGCATTTGAATTGTTAATAGGGCACAAATCATAATACAAAGAATATAAACAGCTTACCACGGGGCATGTGTATGTGGTGTTATACCTGCAGCCGATTTCAGAAGCACGAAGCACATCTTGCCGAGTGTGCACGTGCGAAGGAGTATGTGTATTTGTATTCATTAAGGCTGAGTTTTAAGCAGACAAAAACAATCTGAGCCTCATCCTCTGTGTATCCTAATCACCACCCCTGACTCCTGTACGTGTTTATCTGCTGTTATCAATTCCTGCTCCAAAGCAAACTGCCTATCACATAAATTCATTTTCCCATGTTTGCATTCCGAATCCAGACATCAAAACATCCAGTTAACTCAGGGCCCCTGTGTTTGTATGGCCATATTAAAGCGGCTCATTACAACTGAATAAACAGAGCAAAAGGGCAAGGCTATAATAATATTCAGTCCAAGCAGAGAAAGCTGTGTACCGTGAGCCAGGAAAACTTATTTGTGACTTGTGGCACTCATTACTGTGCAATTTGAATCATACCTCTGCACTTGAAATATTTCAAGGTTCGAACACCTTTCCTGTGTCTCAGTTGGTGGACTTCCATACTCAGACTACATAATATGTTCGCACTTACATAAATTACATAAATTTGATTTGTGTAAAATGGTGGCCAAGGAAGGAGGACACATCATCGATGCTGATGGCGGCTTAATATCAATGTGGTATGACACTTGGGGCAAGTCATAAACAGTAAATGGCTGTGTTTATAGTCTGTATTTAAATCACATTTTCCCATCTTGTTACCCACTCAAAGTGCTCAACACTTCACCCAGCAACTAATACATATTTATACAGTGCATCTATGTGCAGCACTTTCTCTATCACACATCAATCACACAATTTGGCGCTGAGTATCTTACCAACACTTTGCCACGCCATATTGGGATCTTCAGGTCGAACCGATGACTTTCTGGATGGTGAACGACCCGCTCTACCTCCTGAACCACTGATGCTGGTAGACTCTATGGGGCACTCCCAAGAAATTAGGAGATATTGTTGCAGTCGGGCGGCAATCATGTTCATGTGCTGCGATCGTGTCGTTACTCAGTCCAGAGTGAATTATAATTTTGCAAGGAACTAACCATTTAATGTTGAATGTTTTAAATCAGATGTTCAAATTTGCCAGTCTTTTAAGCAGGGTTAATATCTCAAGTGCTTCCCTCCCGTTTGCTTCAGCAGAAAGGTCCGCAGCAGGGGGCGGGGCCAGGACCACTGGGGTGAGGTCGCTGATTGAAGCAGAACCAGACCTATCGATCTATCAGTGTCCTGCTGCTCAGAAGGAGGACGGTACCAGGAACCCACTGGGGGGCCGCGGCTTTGGAGCTCTTACGTGGGTGTAAATGTATTAAAGGTTCAGTGTGTAGAATTTGCATGTTGCGGCTGAATACTCCTCACCTCACCCTCCCCTTCCAAACATGAAAGAGAACCTGCTGTTGTCATGAAAATTCAAAAGCTCTTAAGTTTGTGAAAACATGGTTTCCATAGAGCGGATCCACCCCCGATGTCAATGTTAAGTGTTTAAATATAAAAGAACCAATTCTAGGGTAAAGAAAACAACAATTCTTACTATTTAGATGATTAATACATACTGGTAAAAACATCACTAGGATTATTTCATATTCAGTTTCCGCCAATATATCCCTTTCAACTAAATAGTACATACTTAATCTTTTAAAGTAAGTTTCTTTTCTCCTTAAAACAACATTTAATTTACCCCATCAGTTATATATTTTTCACCATCCCGAAGAACTGCTCCATCTGGGATACAAATCCCAACCAGATGCTTTCACTCTAACCAGCTGTTTATCATTCAAGTGGGCAATTAAAACATCAAGTTTACCATTGAGCTTTACCATGTTTACTTTATTTAATCTTTTTTTGGGGCTTCATTGTTTGTGACTTTAAGGCACTCTCATATGCATATATATTATAGCGAATATTTTGTTTGGGTATGGAAATACAACATTTGCCTCAATTACCCGCTGTGACAATATTTGCATTTTGCATTACTGGGCTGCGTTTGAATGCTAATGCCTAACACGGAGAGGAGAGAAAGAGGAGACAGAGAGATTCACCAACTATTCATTGTTCTGCTTTCTGACTTGTGCAGCTTCTGAGCTCCTCACAAATCAGAACAGGCTGCTTCTTCTTCCTCAGACAGGCTGGGAGACGACTGCGCTGTCAGAACATCTATCAATAAAATACATCACACGCACACACACACACCACATACACACACACACACATGCATTCATGGAGCACAACACTCACACATGAACACAAACACAGACATATACACACCTCTGACATTAAGATGAATGGCACACATCAATGTTTCCATCTCCTGCTCACTGCGGGGCCCTACAGACGCAAAGAGGAGCCAAGATCCCCTCATACTGCTCTGTCATGACCATGAAATTTACTTATAATAATTTATATGACTTGACTTTGCTTAAAAGAGGATGATATGCAAGATGCTGGAAATCTGGCGGGGGAGGGAACACCAGAAAACGCAGAAGGAAACTCAAAGCAGGTGAAGAACAGCTTTACCGCAGAAGCAGCCGTTTTATGACTCGCGGCCCGAAGTTGGCATCCAAGGGCGGGAGCAGCGTCTGCTGACATCCTTGAGATGCTGTGAGTGTGTCTGGGCAGACGGTAGAACACAGCACACAACACAACACACACGTACACACAAAATCTGAGGATTATTTTCACTTCAACTCTTCACAGACGTTATTACTCAAGATCGTACACTGAGTGATTGGCAAATAAAAGAGGCCTGAAAAGATGATTGTTTGAAGGCCGACACACTTTTCCGTTTAGATGAACTGATGCTGAGCTCTGATTTGGGAGCTGATAAATCAGCTGACATATTTCTGTAATAATACCATGGATTTGTTTGTTGGAGTGTGATTAGAGCGCAGCCTCATTTTCACTGACATTAAGTCCTAAAGCTGAAAAAAAAGTTCTTTTAATTCTGGTGATTTGTTTAAATCCTTTTTTTTAATTTAATTTGATTCATTTCAATTTGCTCCAAGGAGTTGTCACTGCAGATGAAACAAACTAGGGAATAATTAGGCTGTTATTAATAACTGATGAATAACTGATGAATTAGAAAATGATTATTTTATTTGCCTCTTAACTCCAGCAAAAGTTGGGTATCTCATATCCCTAAAACTTTATCACTGTCACTGTGTCGTAGCCAAAGCCACATTTCCTTCGACCGATTTCTGTAACAAAACAACGCAGACCCCAAGTGACCTCTTGTAACCTCTGCATGCAAGGGCGACTTCCCCCTGACGCCCAGTGAGACGTTTACCTCCGCAAACTAGAGCCTCGTTGACAGATCTCCTTACAATAGAAAAACCTGGGGTTATGGGAGGATTCAAACAACGACCGCAGAGTTCAAGGGCCCCAAATTGGGGCCAGAGAAACGCTTCTGTCACTGACCAACCACAGCAGCGCAGTTAGCCGTGTCATTTTGCTGTCCTGCCCCCTCTGTGATGGATGGATCGCGGTAAACCTCAGTGGGAGTCGGGGACGTGTATGTGTGTCTACGCACGCGCAGTCCTCAATAACACGGACGCCTGTGTCAGCCTCTGTGTGTGTGTGTGTTTGTGCAAATGAATGTGTGGGCACGCCGTGTTCCTCTGGAGGCAGGATGCCGTTTCCACATCCTTCTCTGCCTATAATTAGCCGTCCTGATAAAACACCAGTTTGCTGGCGCTTGCAGGATCAAACAGTGATGAGCAGGCAGCTCTCTTCACGGCACACTGCAGACGCCAGGTGGCTGTCCTTGAGTTGAGTGCCGGGCTATATGCAGTGTGCATCTGGAGGGCAATTAATCAGAAAAGGCAATTTAATATTATATTATGACACCTTCGCAATCACAATTATGAGACGCAGAGTCCACCTGATTTGGCGCAAGCTCTGTGTTTGTGAAACCAAGAGGTTTTTTGCATTTCTCGGAAAATTTGTCACTGATTTGAGTTTTGCATTTTCGGTGTCTCGCATGCATGCACACACTTAATCACCAGCAGGTTTGGGACTTTATGAAAACGATTACTCTCCCGTTATGCTAAGAGGATGGTACTCTTAAAATCTTTTGGGGAGCAGAGGAGGGCCTTTGAACCTTTTATTGACCCACTTTCTACTTTGTTCCGTTCATCCGCTTCTTTTTCTTCTTTCCTTATGTGATTTATTTAAAAAAAATGGCAACCACAGATGGTTTGTATGTGCTCTATTGGTACAGACACACGCACCTGTATCAGGGCTTTAGGGTCCTTATAGAATTAACATGATAAAACCATAGGCTTTATATAAACATGGGGGACACATCTCCACTTCTACCTGAAGGCAACAATATCCTGTATAAGAACAATGCAATCAACAGTAGCGTGATTAAATAGTTGTCAGAAGCGGCATCACATATCCTCAAGGTAAAATTACAATGTGTGCAACACACATCTTCTACCAAATACCTGCAAAAACAAAACAAAATCTCAATTGTACTTTGTCTTCATTGCTAATTAGGTGAACATGTTAAAGATCACACTTAGGAAAATGCTTTAGTGCTGCTGTGTCCTACATCACTGTAAGCTATAAAATAGAAAGCTACAGTTAGTTTTTTAGGGTGAGCTGAGGATTCACTGAAAACATTATTAGCGCTGAGGAGGGTCTTGCTTTTAAGAAAATGAAACATAAGATTCAGACCCACTTCCCCCCCCCCCAAGCAGTCTTTGTGCAATGCCTCAGTGGCAGAATATGAACCTACTATTAGGAGTGTGAGCCTCGTCAGCAGGCAGCGCTGAGAAGCTGAGAGGAACAGAGCACATTTTAGGGCAAACAGGAAAAAGTGGGTTGACGGTAAAAGGTTGCATGAATTTTATCCCCGGATTACTTTTTGTAGTTAAATGTCATGATATCCCTGTGGAAAGAGTCAGGGTCACAGTGCTCTGGGATATTTTGACCTGACACAGTGAAGGTGCTCTTATTCAACTTGATGGAACAAAGGTTGTTCTGTTTCTCATGTGAATCTGTCAGGAGGTTGTTATTCACTCCCAGGATTAGCAGTGGTATATGGTGATTTAAACCTAAAAATAACAGAAAAAATCTTTTGGACAGAAACATTTCTACTATATCCTCTAAAAAACAGTTGAAGTCATGTCAAACAACTTCACACCAGTTTTACTTCCATTTTTATCCAACTTTTACTTTGAACTGTCACTGAGGCAGCTCCGCGGTGACAATGGAACTCATTTGTGGTGTGTAGTGTCCGACTGGCTGTGGCTGGAAACTGCTGAGCTAAATTGACACTCACCGTAAACTGTCTTTAAAGAGACAGCACATTGCTAACACTTTGAAATCCTGTCTACTGCGCCAACACAAATGGCAAAAAAGATGTTATAATTGGCCATTATGCAACAATAATGGCAGTCATGTCAGCCCTTCACAACGGGCGGACTCTTCTCTCCCCTCATCCCCATGATTCCCTCTCTCGCGTGCAGTCTGCTCTCTCTTAACCAAGCAAATTGACGGAAAAAGAGTGTGAGAGACAGAGAGTCAAATGAGAAGGAGTCGCTAATCTAACATAATCGGACCGGCAGCATGTCCATGGACTTAAGGGTCAAGAAACAGCCTCATGTGAGCTGCATGAGGATGAAGGGGGGGCGAGAGGCCGCCCTTCCAGGATACGTGAAGGCGAGGGAGGTGGGAGGTGAGGTGGAAGATGGGGAACGGGGTCAGGAAAAGGGTAGAGGTGGCAACTGAACAGAGGGAGAGAGCCAAGCGAGTAGTGAGGCTAGGAGTGGGTGGCTGCTGAATCGAGCATGTGCTTGCAAGCGAAGGCTCTTTCAACATATAGCTGATTCAGGAGCGCTCAGATCTCCCACTTTTTTTAAAAGATATTTTTGTGGCATTCTTGCCTTTAATTGATAGGATTATCGAAGACTTGTGTGTGTCACTTAAGCAACTCTTAGCTCTTTGTCGTGCCCCAAATTTCAATGTTCTAGCCTAATCTGACTTAGGGGGTTGTTTTGGCTGCTTGGTGGTTTACAGCAGAAAACAGCCTAACCCTAAGGACAGACATACAGTTAGTAACTAGCTCAAAACAATATAATAATCAAATGATTACCTATGGAGTTAGTGGAAACCAAAACAGAGCTAAAAGAGAGTTAATACCGGAGTAAACGTCAGGGGCCAATATGATTGGCCAATGATTAAAAGGTGATTAGAGCTATTTTTTTGTGATAACTTTTTTTATCACAATTCAGGTAAGAATTAATTGCAGACCATAATGTAGTGCTACCCAGCAGCTGATTCAAATATACATTCAATACACGCCTATGAATGCCTGCACACCAGTCAATCATGTGGCAGCAGTGCAGAGCAAGAAAACATCATGCGGAAATCAGGAGCTTCAGTTGATGTTCACAAAACATCAGAAGAATGTAAAAAATGTGATCTCAGTGACTAAGACTGTGTTGGTACCAGACAGGCTGATTCACACAGTATTATATTGTGTGTCAATAAAGCAGCCAGTGCACTGAAATACATGACTGTGTGGGTGCTCAGGATTCGTTTTTTTAATAACGAAAACTAAATAAAGATTTCAGTTCACAATATAATTAAATTTTGCATATCAAAACCAGATTAGCATTATATATTTCCACCAGAGAAACTGAAACATGAACCCTGGGTCCTTAGGGACCCCTGGGGGCTCAGGGCAGCCGCTGACTCTGCAGACCTTGAATTTGACAGGTCCAGTTGTTCAATATTAAGTTCAATCTAATGAGCCTTAGTTTTAAGTAGAATAGTAAATGATCATCATATTAAGTCTTGCTCCTTTGTTGAATCATTTCCCAGCTCTCCACTTGTGTTCTGTTGTGTCTATGTTCGATCAAAAGCAGGCAGCAGTTCTGGTAAAGGGAAATACAATATCCCAGTAAACAGTGGAATCCCCACAAACATCTTGTGACCAGGAAAAGATTTGGAGGCCCAGAGAGAACAAAGGATCGAATTTTCCCATTTGCTCTCAGTAGGAAATCTGTAATGAGAGGGCAAAGGCCTCAGTGGGCTCTTGTCTGTTAAGTCAAGCCATTTTGTGTTAGTTGCATTGATGAAAAAAAAAATCATTTAAAGGGTTTAAGTTTTCACACTGCAGAAGTCAATACAGATTTTCCATTGGGTGCAGGCAGTGTCTCAACTCTCTCACTTTCTCTTTTTCTGTTTTTCTATCTGCCTTTGTTTCTCTCTGGGTAATTCTTCCTCCCTGGGATATTCTTCCTCTCTCTGCCTCTGTATCTTTCTATCTGTCTGTGTCTCCTTTGGGTTATTTATTTCTATTTCCTCCCTTATTTTCGCATACTATACATTTGCCGCGGTGCATCAATACTAGTCTAGAGTGGACAATTTATTACGACATTAACATTTAGCTTCTCAACTGTGTCCCGAATCGCAATTTATCTCCCTTGTTGATTTCATCTCCTATTTGCAGGTGTTGTTCTTCACTGGCCAGTCTGGGCTTGTCTCAATCAATGAGTCACTTTCCCTCGATCTCATCTCTGTTCACCTTTAAAGCCCAGTGGAATATTTCCGCTGTAATTTGGACTCAACTGATGCAATGCACATGGTGGATGGCCAAATAATACAAGTGTATAAAATATATTTGTTTAATATGTCAGAATCTGGGTATATTGCCAAGTACCTCTAAAGGAATTTCCTGTGGTGTTTTTAGTGCAAGAATAAATATAAAATTAAATACCAAAAAAACACTACAAAAAGGAAAGTACATGTTGTAAAAACTAGAAGAAAATTGTGCAATGAGCGCTAAGATATTTATTTTTGTTGCAATTAATTAGTAAACGAAAAGATTTATCGGCCAAGTTAGAAGTTCATAATAACATTCAGATTGATTAAAGGAGGAGAGAGAGACTAAACCCTGGACCCTGTTGGAGACACTTTCTAAACACAGCAATTGGATTTGTATAATTTGTTTAAGTATGTGAAATATCAGGGACAGCTGAAGTGCCCCTATCATGTCAGTAGTCTTTTCTAATAGCCTGTGACTTAACAATACTAACACTAAATATGAGACTTTGCTATATTCTAAGCTTTGTTGAAGAACACAATGTACTTGGAACAACAAGGAACAATTTTAAAAATATATTCATGATGTGTGGCTCAAGGCTACAGACCAAACATTAAAGAATGTGCCCGTTAATGATTTAAGAATCATGCATGGTTGTTGGACATATGATTGTCCCTCTGTGTAAATTGTGGCCCCTTCATGTCCCCTGATTTAGAAAAATCCTAGATGTGCTGCTGTGATATATAGTTACGAATTTACGCTCTGTGTCAATACTGTCTCAATAAAAAGCTCTAGTTCCCTTTTCCCCTGTTTGTATCTCTTTTCAATCAGATCTAAGCCGAGCAATTTTCTGTCTCAAGGTTGCATCAGACATATAGAAGCTATAGAACGATTACCTCAAGGGGGCCATCAAGGAGTATTTCACACTGCTAACTGCTGCCTGTGTTAAATGAATCAGATCCAGGTGGCCTCTGAAACATGGAGCGGATCCTTCTGTGGGAAGATGCTTGCTGACACATGAACGGGGGGGTTGTTAACTCCCTGAATTCTGCTGCACAGGTGCGTGGAGAGATACCTCCATATACAGGCAGCATAGAGGCAGGAGGATATTCCTACAGTTTGCTGCCACCCCACACACATTTCACACCCTGTAGCCTCTGGATATGAGCTTTTGTGGACCTTTGAGGGCAGATTTCTCTGTTACTACAGGAGATCTGTACCTTCCGACCATGAGGCTGCATAACAGCAGACCCGGCTTACCTCCTGGCCGAGATCAATATCAGCTCCAACACCTGCAGGGTCAGGAGGACAACCACCAAAGCGACCACTAACTGCTCAGTAGTCTGAGGATAAAAGAGGAGGTGGATGACTGTGTTGAATGGCTTGAGGCCCAAACTTTGGCCAGAGGAGTCAGAGAGCAGCAGCGGGCCAAAGACACAGGCCCAGCATTCACTTTATTCTCACTGCCCTGTGCTGCCCACCACAGTCGCAGAAAAAAGACTTTCCCTCAGGGCTGCGACAGCCACCATCTCTCGCCTTTACTCTGTTCTTCATCCTACGATCTGATGCCATGGTCCCCAGTGACACACCAAGGCTTCCAAGCGTGGCTGCTTAGAGATATCCTCACCTTTCCCCTTCTTCTGTAAGCAGATGGTATTTTCCCAGTTGGATACATTTAAACGTCAAAATGGTTTGGCATATCCATTTAGATTTAGTAATATTAAAATGTTACCCCAGTAGAGCCTTCAGCATTGTCAGCAGGATGTGGCCTCCAAGGATTCTGAACTCTAACCTGTAAAAATGAGCTAAATTTCAAGATGTTTGTGATATTAAAATAATGATGAGCACAATATTTTACAGACTCAGCAGAATTCCGCCAAGGTTCCCTCACCTCCTGCTCCACCTCCTAATCTGATGAACCCACAGCGCCCTACTAATGGCCGTAACTGTCCAGGGGCTAAATCAGCATAATTTATATCAACGATGATAAAGTCAAAAAGTCTGAATTTACTGTTAGATTCACTGAAAACATTACATGATCATTTATATTAGTAGTTTAAAGACATTTTTTATAAAATGTCAGCATAAAATAACTTGGGATCCAGTGATGTTAACCATTAGTTACAAAAAGAGAAGTTTGCTATTAGTGAAATAATTCTATTTAAACAATAAAAGTGGGTGTACAAGTTGGTAAATTAAAATTTCAATAGAAATGGAATGAAAAATAAAATCCTGATGAACTTACATTTCATACATATTTTATATACATATATACAACTAAGAAAAAGCTATAGGGACCAAAAAGAAATGCAGATATCCTGACTAATGGTTTTTAATATAGTTGAACACACTTTCTCTAATAGATTCAGTGAACTGAAAAGTCAACAACATGACCCTAGTTGTTCGAAAGCTGTTTTATTTTCCCTGTTCTTTTCCCCTGACCATATGTTGCACAGAGCTATCTTTAACAGGGAGCATGTGAGTGAGCTGTGTGAGGCCCCTCGGGGGGTACAACAAACTAGTGGCCCTTTGACCTCCACTTAGAGTGAGGACTTTCCATCTCTGGACAACTTGCCCTTCGAAAGCACTCTGCTGTCACTTAAATGGCTAATGGCTCCCATTCCCCCGATGCAAGGAAATTAGGGGGCCTAATACAACATTGTGGCCTGGCTTTTGGTGTTTTGGGGATAACAGATTGTTTCCAAAGTAGTGGAAGGGGGCAGGCTTGTTGTGAGGATGCCTCATCAATCATCATTTGACGCCCTTTAAATGGGTGTGCGCCTCCCTAAGGGTTTCTAGGATTGAACTGCAAGGGATTTAAAGGGCAAGCCTACTGTATGTTTTCCAGTCTAAGCAGTTTCTAAAGTAACTCTGTGCTCAACTCACACTCAGCATTTAGATGAGGACTACTGACGCTGCGCATAAATGTTTCACAAACCCCAACACGGCCATCATAAGATTGCTAGAATAGATACTGCAAACAGGCCATGGTGCAGAATAAATGACAGCAACTATTCAAACTACAATCTTTCTGCTGACAGCTGACAGACACTCCTCATTGAGAACCAGAATGACTCAATAAACGCTGTGAATGATGAGAGGGATGCGTAGGAGGGTTTGTGACTCCGCTTCATCAAGCAGCCATTACATGTAAATTATGAAATCCACAGCCCGCGTGCTAAACACTTCAGGGAAATCAGAAATGCCTTTGGGACGACCCTCTCCGGGCCGGCCTCACCCTGCAGGAGCACTGGAGGACAGGCTGCGGTCATCAGGGAGATTCAGCTCCCATTGATCTGGCTACACTACAGTATACACTGGTGGCAGTCAGCCAGTGCATCTCTCTCCCCTGGCTCCCAACCCATTTGGTTCTGTTGCATTTCGTTTGTTTACTCACTGATTTTCCTTCCAGCTCTGTAAAGTAGACTTATTTTTAGTTACAACTCATGTGTGTGTCTCCTCTGCTTTGTCCAGCATGGAGTCAGGCTGTGACTTTTTAAACCAATCAACTTCAGTTCACAATCCATTTAATATATATATATATTTACATAGTAAAAATTCCAGAAATGTCTGTCTAACACTTTGGCCGGCATATTTGGAGAACTGTTCATCTTATTGGCATCATACTTCACATGTGTTCTGTTGAATTTGGCATGATATGAACACGCGAGGGGGGGACTTATCAACAGAGTGCTCAGGGCCATTCACAACTGATTCTGCAGTTCAGGGTTCTGTTTACTGTGTTGAGCTTCAACCCCCATTTTAAATAAACAGGTGAACAGCTCTTTCGGCAGCAGTGGGGGTGCAGCTTCAGGGTTCTGCAGCAGGACTTTTCAGCTCAATTACTGCAGGTCAGCCGCCAGCATTACCACAGGCAAAGCAAACAGCTCTTTCCAAACCGACATGTTTACAACCGGCATTGCACTAGGTGGTATAAAATATATTAATATTTTGCTTACACTTAACAAAATGGCAGAAACAGAACATCCAGTGTTACACACAGACACAATTCTACTTTATGTGAATAGTTTGGCATTTTTCAAAATGTGCCTCTCTTTCTTGCCAAGAGTTAGAGTGAACGATGCCACTTACATTTGTGTGTGTTATGAAGCGGTTCCAGCAGCTAGTTAGCTCATCTTTGCAAAGAATGGAAATGGGGGGAAACAGCTCCAGTATTCAATCACTGAGCCTGAGAGGTGCTGGTAGACAGATCTTGTTACATTTGGACAGACCCCTAAATGGAATAATTTCCCAAAATGCTCAACGACTCTTTTAAACATCAACAAAATACCCATACATTAAGAGGCTCCGACATATTTTTGTTTAAACTTTGGCACTGGCTTCACCGTGTGAAGCCTCTCGTCTCTGTTTGAGTGACAGCTGAGTAGCAGCAGCCTGAAGGAACCGAGGACAGAATCCTCAAGTGGAATCGTTTGTGTAATTGAAACGGGTCGAGTCGCTTGACCTTGCAGCAATTTGAGCAGCCTCCTTGAATCCTAAAAAGCTGCTTCAGCACAGAGGAATTTGATTGATTACACGTATAATTGCGGTGCTATTTTCCCTCATACCTTTGAAAAACTGCCTCTTTTTAAAAAAAAAAAAAAACATAAATTGCAGGGTTTCTTCGCATTTAACACAACAAATGTTAAGAGGAAACACGTCAGGCTTATGCACATTAACCACTAATCTTCATTTTGACAGGATGAAGCCAGATTTAGGAAGTTTTGGGTTCTTGATGGCAAGAAGTCAGAACAGCAGTGACTTCCAACTCACGAGTCTTGTGAAATGACAGCTGGATGTGAGCCTCGGAATACTACAGTGACAGAAATGATAAAAAGACGCATCTGGTGCATTTCATTTAAACCACTGTCATTGATGCTCTGCGTTTCATCGCTCTCCTTAAGAGGCTTTCTCAATTTTGTCAACTAAAGTTACCTTTTTTTTCTTATATAAAAAACATTTTCCTACTTTAATTTGTGTTGCCTCAAGCTATTTTATAGTAGAATGAGCTCTTTGATGAACCTAAAAAGCAATCATTACTTTGTATTTTTGAAATTCCTGGCAGCCCGCACACCTTTCTCATGTGGGTTTCAGACGAAGGGATCGTGATCGGAGCATTTTCACGGATGTGTCGCCGATTTTTTAAATTCTTTCTTTTCTGACTGGATTAAAATGATGCATTATCAGGCATACATTGGCAGGATGAAATAGCCAATGTTTATTCACTGCAGGAGGAGATGAATGGCTGCTCCCATGGTCTCCTGTGTCAATCAGTCAGGTTGGCTCATTAGGTCAGCAGATTCTGAGCCACAGGGGGATAGTTATTCAAATCCCTCAAAATATGCAGAGACAGTGAAAACACCTTGTCCATGAATAACAATGGCCTCGTGCTGCAAGTGCGCCCTGTGTGGAATTCAGCCACTGTGATAAACAGAAAATTAGAGACGCTGCGGAGAGGCAGCTTTGATTTACTGTAAATAAGACGACATGATACATACAATTATGGGCATAAGAACAAAGCAGGACATGCCAGTCCTTTGTGTATGCAGCTCACACACATGCATACTCTCAGAATAAATATATACTCTTGGAATAAATATATGCTTTTAGAATAATAGTATCTAATTAAATAGGTATCTTTAAAACCCACAGTACAAACTGCTAATGGTCAATATGTAATCAATCAATCAATCAATATTGTTTGTATAGCAGCGTTCAAACAGGTTAGTCCGGCAGAGTGGTCCACAATTTACTGATAAGCCAAGAATGGAACAAAGCACATACAAATGATGTAAATGAAATACTGCAGAATCAATTTTAAATCCTATATAAAAATAAGGAAGAAAAAGACAGTAAATACAGGACATTTTTCAACAAAAGGGGTCGTAAGCTTTATCGAGTCGATCTTCTGCAGAACAAAGATCCACTGAAGGATACCTCTGAGGTATCATATTCTTATTGATGGTTTTTAGTCATGGTTTTATTTGTGTTCTTCAAGTGTGTGTTATGTCAAAAAATCTTCTTTTTATACATATCCTGCTCTTGTGCACTGCTTATTTTAAAAAGTAAAAATGCACTTCAAGTATAATGTGTCTTAAGTATATAAAGTATTAAAATAATTTTTAAAAGGTCAGTTAAATTTTTTCGAAATGTTAAGTTAAATTATTATGAGTTTTTCAGTACATAACTAGTTGACTATAATTCTGTACTGTCTGTGTCGTCAAAGTGAACTCAAGACGTGGAAGCTAAGACGTTATATAACTCCTAATTAAATTCAGAGTGCGTTCAGTGCTAAACACATAAATATTGCAAACTTGCAATCGAGTGGACTACTCATCCAACTGTAAAATCATATGACAATTAACAGAGTAAAAAATTATAAAAAAGGAGATTTGTTTTGCTTTCAACACAAAGCCTTAAAACATCCATCACTTATCTGAACTGCTTATCTTTTCAGGGTCACAGGGGAGCTGTAGCCAATCCCAGCTAACATTGAGCGGGAAGTGGGGTACACCCTGGACAGTTTATTAGCTATCACGGCTGACACACAGAGAAACATAGCCAGCCTGTACTAAAACATGCAGATTGGTTCTGCTGGTTTTTTGTTCTTGGATTTGAGTGGTAATATAACAGGGTTTTGTGTTTTCATTCCAGGTCTTGAATATGTCCACATGTTTATTGACATGACATACAGTACAATCAGTTTCTGTCATTGCTCCGTGGAATCCAGATATCATTCATCCCCAGCCAGGGTGCGTGTCTTGTTGTCCTTGCTGTTGTGCTGAGCACAGGAGCTGGATAGGAAAGTGATGTCTCAGAGCCATGTGAACAGTGGGGGCTGGTCTCTGGCTGGGTTCCTCAATCTTCACAGAGAGAACCAGGCCCTCGCGCTCTGCCTGCAGGAAGTGTGTGTACAGCACTGATTTCTCTATCTCCTTCATTCTTTAACGCATTCTCTCCCCTGCATCTCGCCTTACGCTTCCCTTGCACCTGCTGCATTTTCTGCCTCTCTCCGGAGGTGGCCAGCAGATATCTGGGTTGCATTTGAGGAACCAGCCAGTCCCAGTGAACACCAGGAGGGGAGGGTGGGGGGGAGAGACCCTAAACTCTGGCTATGTGCCAGCAGTTATTTTCCTCATCACAGAACCCGTCTTGACACAAATAATGGAATGCACTGGCAGTCTTTCAGAAAGACAGCGAGGGGAAAGTGGGCCACTGCCAACCCTAGGCTATGCAAATCCACCCGCAGCCGTCTGAGTTTAGAAATCTAATGATCAGACCGAACCCAAGCGTTTTCCATCCTCTCTTTTTTCCCCGAAAATCTCTGACTTTTCTCTCATTTCCTCTCTCCAGTCCGCATTCCTCCTCTGTGTTTTTTCTTCTTCTCACAGCTCTGTTACTGGCTTTGCCATCTGGTGCCGGTGCCCAAGAGATGGACTCAGCCCTGGTTCGGGGGCTTAGAGTGGGAGCCTGGCACCGCGGCTGCTGATTCCAGAATAATCGACGCTGTGCTGTTGTGAGTCATTTCGCCTCTGATGGGCATCGTGGCCACTCAAGCATGTGCCTGCAATTAAGCGTTGTGTTAAGTAAAAACTGCAATTTGCAAAGGCAGGCATGAAGGTGCACTTCAGTAGAACAAAGCAAATTGAAGGGGTGGAGGAGGAGTAGTGGTGGGGGCTCATGTGGAGAAACCAATCAATCTATCCTGAGGTTTTGAATTAGTCTTTCTTTTTTTCTTTGTGGAACAAATTACAGTGGTTCTGAAATTAGAAATGCTGCTAGGTCAATATTTGATCTACAGACCTTAGCAACCCAAAGAACGTGGGATTAAGACACTGCAAAAACAAAAAAAATTAAACACCAGGGTTTGATTTTCAAAGTGGATATATTTAAATTTTCTGCTTTGGTAATGTATTCATTAAAATGCACTAATCTGATTCTGTGTTTCCAGCAGGGGGTTTGTTCTCCGTTTGTTGCCGCCTCCTCAAGATTCCATCACTTTTACATCAAACAGGGCAGAGAAACATTAAGGCCTCACCATCTGATCTTCACGGGCTATGATTATCTCTAAGAACTGCTGTCAAGGGCTGATGTGAACAGCAGCCAGAGGAACATATTTAGGCGTCTGTGTCTGACCATTAGAATCTCAGCTGAAAGCACTGTTATTTTTACCCCTGTAGACAGAACATTTGCTGTCAAATCCAGCTCGGCTGTGGGGAACGGTATGTCCAGAACTGCAATGCGTTAAGCCACTGGTACATTTCCTCACTCACACAAGATAATTGAGATAATGGGTCTGTGTCTAAAAAGAAAAAGAAAAACAAGTTAGGCTATTAAGGAAATACACTTATTTGCAAACCATTAACTTTGGAGATCATTAGCTTAGTTTACAGTAGCTTCGGCTAAATTATTCAACAACCTCATTGTTTCTTCATGATACATTCAAGAATCATGAGGAATATATCCCATTCTTTTCAGTATGGGATTCTAACCCTGACCCTACACCCTAACCCTAACCTTAACCCTTTTCAGTCCAGTGGGACTACTCGAGTCAAGCCACTGGACATGGAAACAACCCAACTGCTCGGCCTTGGACCCCAACAGTATTAATTACCACTGTTACTCAGCAAAAGTAACACAAGCCCTTTTCAGACACAAACATGAAAGTGTTCAGAAAATCTGTTCCCGGCATTTTCCAGAGTTTTGCCTGTCACACATGAAGAACACAGCAGGAGATTGTCCAGGTTAGACGGGAACAACAACAAGAAAATCCCTGTAACATTAAGGTGAGGATCGGCGTCTAGGTAGACCAGCTGAAGGCAGGACATGACCTGAGAATGATCCTGTGGACAGCACAGTGTTATTGTAAACAGCACATTCACACCAGCCTCAACCTAATAGCCAAAAGTTCTCGCATCGTGGCAAATTTCCCTCTGGACATTTTCCTGCTGAATTCTCAAATGGGCTTGTGTCTTGCAGTTTCTGGACATTTCATTAGGGGCCTGGCAGGAAAAGTTCTAATGTCCGAAAGCACCTTTATTGTTGCTCTGAAGATTGGAAAGATGAAGAAACCGTTCATTATCTGCTGTAAAAAGAGATAATTGATAAATAGGTAGATACATTTTTACACTCTAGATTGTGTCTAGATTAGTCACTGAGCTTTACTTTGTGCAGGTATTTAGATTTTGTTGCTTGCGGACACAGGCAGGCTAACTATTTCCCTCCGCTTCAGGTCTGTATGCTAATCCAAGCTAATGGTCTCCTGGCTTCTGCTTCATTCAAATTGATGTACACATACGAGAGTGATTTCAATCTTGTCGGCAAGGGAGCAAATATTTGTTTTGTTTACTTCCTAGATTTGTCTTCTGCTGATCTGTTTGTTGATGAATCCAATTTAAATGGCAGGAATTTTCATGGGACCTTGATTAGCATGAATTAATATGTTGACGATATACACAAGTTAATGAAAGCAACTGAAAATGAACATCAGCAGTACTGCTCAGTACTGGTGGGAGATAACAAGGCAGTGGCTTTAAAGCTCCAAATAAGTCTGTCATCTGTAGGGAGATCATGCCGTCACTGAATGACAGAGAAGGAAGCAAAAATAGTGGTTCTAGTCGTTGAAGTGGATTTGAAAATTGGTCACAGCAAATTTAAAGCACAGGAGGCGACAAAACAACAATTGTTGCTTCACTTTTTCAATCTCAGCAACACAATGTGGCCTTGGCGGGATTATATCGGGATTGTTGAGACGCTCCAGATGGGATCAGCATTATCAAGGCTTTTGTGAAATTCACTTTTCCACAGCATCAAGAAAACAAATCGGACCGTTTGATTGTCTGAAATGTTCTCTTCCCTGTGATTATCATTTTTTTCATTACTGCAGATTAATTGGAATTTTGCCCTTTCAAAAAATGCCTCTTCTAATAAGATTAAGGACATTTATCAGCTATATCAACTCAAATAGCATCCTACAGAGTCCCCTGAAGGTAAGAAGGTATGAAAATTCTTACCCACTATCTTGCAATCATTTTATACAGTTGACTGTACAAGATGTACTAGCACTGCTGTCGCCCCAAAACTAATAATAGTTGATGATAATAATTTTGTATCTAAATAGGAAACAATCTTCTGCCGTTCTTCTCCGCACATCCACTCAAGCTTTGTCAGGTTGGAGGACAAGCAGTTGAAAGAGAAACTGCCACTCTGGCTTTGTCTTGGCAGGGTCATTGTCCAGCTGGAAGTTGAACCTTTGGCCCAGTCTTGCCATCGATCAGATTCTCATTTTGGACGTCTCTGTGCTCTGCTCTGTTCAGTTTTCCCCTCAACCCTGACCCGTCTCCCTGTCTCTGATGCTGCCACCACCGTGCGTGACTGCTGGAATGGTTTCAGGCAGCTGTTGAGTGATCGCTGGTTTCATCCAAACATGAGGCTTAGAACTGAGGCCAAACACTTCAATCCTGGTTTCATCTGACAAGAGTTGTCTTTTTTCCACTGAGGACAGGCTTCCATCCAACCATTCTGCCAAAAAGCCCAGTGCTGCTGTGAGTCTTCTGAAAGTTTCCACTATCTCCAGATAGGATCTGTGGAACTCAGCTAGGAATGACCATCAGGTTCTCGGTCACTGCTCTAGCCAAGGCTTGTCTCCTTGGATTGCCCAATTTGGCAGGTCAGCCAACTCTAGAGGGAGTCCTGGTCGTTCCAAACTTCATGCACCTAAGAATTATAGAGGCCACTTAGGCCACTTGGAAACCTTCAATGCAGCAGGACTTTTTGAACCCTTTCCCAGATCTGTGTCTAAGCACAACCTTTTAAGTAGAAGTGTCTGTTCTCATGGTCAACTTAAGGCCTCAGGACTTCATTCAAAACCACAGAAACATTTCAGTCCTCGTGTCAACGAGTAAATACGGCTGTGAAGGATTTATGAGCAAATCTGTGGGTAAATTGCTGATTTATGAACAGGTTCTCTCGACATGAAGTATCTGCTAACACAGGACATCTGTAGTGTGAAGGCCAAACTGCAGAGGATGAAAGAACTCTGCTGTCACTCCCCAAATTCGCAGATGTGTCTACTTCACTTATATTATCATCACACCAAAAATGATGGAGGCATGATACACAGTTTCAGCAGCTGGTGTTAACATGCACAAACATTACGGCCGGGTTGGGAAGGTGAAAAGAGATCGTATGTCGACTTAAGTTGGGTCTGATCTCAGTTGGGGCCAAATGTTGCTTTCAAATACAATTTGAACAGATGGTTCACAACCGTTCAGTAATACATGCAGAACTTTGCCAGCAATTTCAAGGCTGTCAGCTCTAATCACACTACTTTTACCTGAGGTTATTTTTACTGGACATTATACAAAAGGTACAAGAGGTTGAGAATTTGCTGGCATGGGGAATTGTGTAGTCTGCAAGAATTACCTCTCAACATAAATCTAATCCTTTTTAAATAGACCTATGGTATGTCCAATAAACCTTATGAAGCAGTGTGCTAATGCATAATGGATTTGCACATGTTCTTGAGTGAAATACAAGGGCGATGTTCAGTTTAAATAAGGACATTTACTACTTTGGCTGGTTGGGCACATTTGTGTGCATATACACTAACATTCTTCTTCTATGTTATATGCACAGATATAAAGGTATAATTTGCACATTTGCATTCTTAAAAACTACTTGATCTATGTTATATATGATATTGACTTGTCTGCTGACATCATTCAATACGTTTCAAGCAATGTTCAAAACCAGGTAAATTAATTTTATTCAAGGTAATGGAACTTTCGTACAACTCCCATAATCCCATTCTGTTTTCCGACGTCATCAAACTAGATTTTTTATATTGTTTTTTACTTTGTTTTCTTATCGAAGCAGCAACTGCATTTCATTATGACATCAGAATTTCACACACAATTCATGCCTGTCGTCACAAAGATTATTTTAAAATGGGAGCAATAACCACAAATTACTTCGCAACTTTGACCTGAGATTTTAATACTGTATATAAATTATCAATTATTATATATCAATTATTTATATATTCATACGATTTATATTCAGGAAATTTATATTTATATTCACTGAAATAACATACATTGATGTTAAAACAATATGCTCAGTACAAAGAGTTTTGTATTTGCCACTCTGTTTTTCCTTTGATACAGATACTTTGGCTGACACTGTTTTACTGGGTTGTCAGATCACAATTTTGAAGTCTCTGATTCTACAACATTAAAGAATAGACTAAACGTAAACCTGGCAACTCTACAATGGCTTTAATGCTCAGACACAAGAATGTATAAGTATGTTCAAAATATTGCTAAAATGTCCCAGATGTCCATAGTGCAATATGTTCTGATAGTGTGGTTTGTTTGGGCTTTAAAATATGGATCAAATTGGTCAGCGATTATATGAAAAAAATAAAATGAATATTCATTTAACATTCTGAAGTATAAACATGTCAGACTTCAAAAGATGATGGTGAAAGTTAAATTTGCAAGATGGGTTTTGACTTTCACTCCCTGCTGAGTAGGTTTCAGACCATCTGATGAAACTTGTAGACATTTGTCTTTAATCACCGGCTGGATTTAATGTTTAATCATAATGTCTTATTTGCCTTCAGTGTCTTACCGTCTGGTGTGTGCAGTAGTTCACATTTTGCAGTGTGTTCCTCCCACCCAAAGAGAGGACAAAATGTTTCTCTATGCTCAGACTTTGATGTGGTGAAATTGCAGGAAGATGGCAGCCAAATAACCTTGATGGGGGGGCCCGCTGTGCTTTTAGTTCCATTACCGGTTGATGATAAAATGTACTTCCTCCAAACAGGGATCGCATTTGCAAAAGATGAGATGAAATTTCAAAAATCATTATGATGCTAAATGGGCCTGGAGTATGTACTGGGTTGTAGCACTGTAGCAAATATACAAAGGATGAAATGTGAGCAAAAATGTGTGTTGATAAAATGTGATTTAAGCTTAAAAACTTGAATTTCCCACCATGGTAATGGGAGTTTGTGTAATTGGGATTGTTTTCTGTGCCGAGCAACTTGACGCGATGCAGAGAGGAGCACTTTATTATGATGCCAATATCTGATCACAGCCCACCAGCCGAATCCATATTGTTTGATATGTGACATGTAACACCAATATGTGGGTAATTACTGTCTCATCTCTGGGCTGCCTCAGATGTGGAGGATTGTGGGGCAGGATGATTCGGGAGCCTCAGGAGAGAGAGAGAGAGAGAGAGAGAGAGAGAGCTAGCTCTGGGAACCAGGACAGCTTTTCTACGGTGGTTTTGATCAGCCCTCAGGCTAGACAGTGCCTGAGATGTGTGTTTGTGTGTGTGTGTGTGTGTGTTAGAGCATGTATTCATGTGTTTTTGAGAGGATGTGTCAGGAGTGGGCAGTTGCACCCCCCCCCCCCCATGTTCAAATTCTCATGTGTGTATGTTTAAGCTACATGTGAGTGTGGGGCACGTCGATGCTCTGTTGTTGTTAACGCGAGTGCGAGCACTTACTTGAAGGTGACAGTCTGCGGGCGAGGTGGAGGCACCATGTTCCTGCTGCCTCGGCACAACCAGGTCATACTCCGGTTACAGACACAAGCACATTAACACTCCAGGTTCAAAGGTTCAGATCGGCCCAGTCGCTGCTCCGAGCCAAGAAGTCAATTTAGAAAGGAGAAGACGGGCCAAGAGAGGGGGGGAACAAAATTGCGTTTGATGCTTCAATAAAATGTTGCGGCTCTATATGAACACAGTTTCATGCAAAGTCTTATTGTATATTATAACAGCTTGTGGCCCACGGGAAACATCTTTTCTTATATTTCTTCCCCATCTGTTCTTTTCTTGAGTGAATGAGCTCATAATGTTATAGGATACAAAGACATTATTAAAGAGCTGAATAGCTGCCCACACGTAGGTGAAACTCTTCTGGCAGCACAGTTTTCTTCTTCCTTTTTTTCAACATTGACTTATTTTATTGTCTTTTAAAATGCAGATTTTCTTACAAGGAAACAAGAAGAAAGCTGGACACAAAATAAAGTCCCTCAGATAACCTTACTTCACCCTTCACAGAACACACACCTCAATCTACATCAAAATGTTTGCCAGATGCTACCCAGGGACCATTTGTGTGTTCATTTAATAGACAAGCTGAAAATAACACCCTTCTATTAAACAGCTTTATTCTCACAGTAGCTATTCATAGAGCAAAAACCTTCAATTAAATGTATTTATGGATAAATTCATGTACTTTGATGGAATTACATTTTTTTTCTTTTAAAGTTGAAAATGACTTAATAATTACTTAGTATCTATCAAACTCCTACAGTTTTGTTATTTAATCATTACAAAAAAGACTTCAAGACAAAACAAATGTTGGTTGGTAATTTGATAAACTTGTCAAAAATACCTTCAAATGTGAGGGAATACAATCTTGTCAGTAATGAATAAATTAATAACACTTTGTTATATGTACTTTTTAATTTATTTATACACTTGCTGTACTGTTATTATTCTCTCTCTTTCTTTCTTTCTTTCTTCTATTTTAAGGAATAAAAGGCACCATAAGATCATCAAAAACCATACCAGAAAATTCATTAATCACTCCTCAGTTAAATCGTTATTAATGGATGGATGAATTTTTTTATCGTGGTTGTTGTGTAAGAAAGGCCTGTTTTAGAAAAGCAAAATACAAAATTAGTATTTCGCTTCTTGTCTAGGCTAAATACTTAAATATAGACCCAGTGTAAATTTAAAATGAAGACTGAGCACCTTTCTTTCCCAAAGCAAACATTCTAAAGCCTCATGCAGCAGGACACCATCATAACAGAGAACAGACAGAGGTGTATCATCTTTTGTGTGGGAAACAAACAAACATGGTGGTCAGTATTTTGTGAAGTTGATGTAAAGGTCGTCGGTTCGCGGTCTGTGCGATCGCTTAGACAACCGGCGTCGTGCTGCGCAGGTCGCACTCTGTTTATGGACCAGAGCCCATTAACACAGCAGGAGCCGAGCTGAGAGCCTGGACACCAGTTGAACATTTCCTGGCTAATTATCTGCACTTTCTGCCCCTCCCTGGTTTTTAAATATGACTTAAAATGCAGGATTCTTTTTTTATTATCAAGGCTTCACCCCTGGAATGAGGTTTTTCTGATCTTCACTCTATAAACGCTGCTTACTATTTTAATGCTTTAACTGTGGAGTGGACCCTGAGACACAGAGAGATTAAAATGTTACACTGAAAATTTCTCAAGAGTTTCAAGAACATATTACCAACCCTGCCCTTGATGCTGCTCTAGCTGGCAATCGTATACTATTATTTTTATTCATACATATTATTCTATTTAACATTTAGGTCTTTATTGGATAAAGCTACAGTGGAGGCAGACAAGAAAGGTGAGATATTAAAGTATTTCATTGGCATATTATGCTCTCTATTGTGTATTCATTCTATTCTTATTGTAATACAAGATCAGATCAGTGTTCCCTCTGTAATTTTACACCTGTCTATGGAAATCTGTGAAAGCTTGATACCTTTCATTGGCTGCTGTGGTTACTTACTTTTTAATGAATGGAATTCTTGTCGATTTCAGGCTTTTTATCGAAAGCCTCACCTGGATCTTGTACTAAGAATTTTAACAGAGCAGTAGAAGGACCACAACATACACATATGACGCTGTAAGGATTGGGAAAGCAATTAGTGATTTGCTCTACTTCACATAAATCAATGATAATTCAAAAAAATTGAAAATACTATTCTTAAGTTGTCAATATTCAAAAAATATAGATATGCATTTTTCTTCGAAAATTGTTTACAATCAATTGCTACATTTAAGTGGGCACTAATGTTCAGGTATTAACCTGCATAAGCCAATAGTCTGAACAGGACGCTGACATGTAAACAGTTTTTACTGATTATCTTAACCAGAATAAGGTTACAGCAAAAAATTAAATTAAGACATATTGAGTATTTTACCTTAGCTTCATTATGTAGACATGTATATCTCTTAATCGCATTATAACATATTGAAGTTTTCGAGGTTTTTTACTCCATCGACATACAACAGTTATGAACTCCTTGACGACATAAAGATTCTAACAACAACTCATGTAAACTCTATGATAAAATTATATCTTATTCTGAATAAGGTCAATAGTTGGAATATTGGTGTCCATGTAAACGTAGTCGGTGTCAGATTTCAGATTTATATTAATTATGCAGAGACAAGATGTTTTATGTGTGTGAAGAAGTGAAATTGTGATCAGAGTAATAAACGGGAGAATAGTCGATATAAAAAGATGAGCTACAAAAACATAAAGGGTAATGATTTTCAGATCTTTGACCATAATTTTTAATTAATCATAACTGTTACTATTCATTTATCAATGTCCTTTTTAATGCGACTGCAATGGTCTGCCAACATTCTCCAACGCAAAGCTATTTCCCTGTAGGATAATAAAATAATTCTACTTAATTCAACTCTGATGGGGACTGATCACTTCCACTTTGATATAACTGTTACATTGTAACCACATTAATCCTGTTTTTGGTGCTGAAGTCTTTAAAACTTAATGACTCTCAGTATATCTCTGAAGCTGTCATCAGGCGGTGGTTTGCTTCGTCTACGTGGCTCTGAACCTCTGAACCTATTACATCTCTAGTCTACATCATTAGTGCGTTTGCTTTTCAGGATGCAGGCGGAGTGTAGTCTTGTCTGCGCGGGACAACAGGGTCAGAGCAACAACAGAATAATGCAGGCCCACTTAAATCCAAAAGATACAGACTGACTTCAGATTAAAGACATCAAGCCCTTTTAAGAAGTAATGTGTCAACTTTTCAATGTGGTGCTGAATAATGTCTTTTTTCAAATTAATATTATATGTAAAAGGAGAAAACAGCAACATCTCTGGAGACAGCCAATGTTACAGCTTCCCAAGCCGCTCATGATTTAGTCATATCCTTTACTTTAATTCATCTGCAGGGTTCAGCTTTATAACCTGGTAGATATTAATAGATGAAAAGTCATTTGCTCCAAGAGATGGAAATACGGACGACTCATCAGTTACAACTCAGGCCTTTTAAATGGCTGCGGAACGACTAATGACTTTCGTTGCTCTACCTAGTTCTGCAAATGTGTGTGGATTTTGATCCAAGCCATAGAAATTATACAAAGATTGATGACGGCTCCGCAAAAGTGGAGTCTCAATCGCCCTCTGGTTGCTGGCTGCACTATGGGTCATAAACCCAACCTCCTCCATGTTAGTAGTAGTGGGACAAGGACCAAAAAGTCAAAACACACATCTAATCCTTTATTCTCAAAGATGGTTTCTCTCATTTTAGTTCTTCTTCACACTGATGTTTATTCGAATTAGTTTTTTCATTAAATTTTTGGATAGTACGAAGAAGTTGAAAGAAATTTTCCATCTGTATTTGCAGTATATGGTTTAATATCTATATACAGATTTACCCAGTCCAGCACAGACTTAGTTTTTTCTACACATTTACAAATCTGATCACATTCACATAGATTAAGGTACATTAACACATTTACTCCACTTATATCTGTAAATAGCTCTGCTAAAAGAATGGTCCCATATACCTGCCCAACACCAAAGTGTAGAAAAACACAGTTAGCAATTACCTAGTGATCAAACTACAGCTTTAAGTGGTCTCAGACTACACCCATACTGCTGCATGCTTTAGTTTGAAAACTGCTGGGTGTTTAGTCTGGATGGGTAGGAACAAAGATGTTTTGAAACAATGATGTAGACGCTCACAACCTCTAGCTGATTGGGTCTTTTTGGCAATCTGTAACATTTCCTGTGTCCAGTAGGACATTCTTACTTTACAGATTATACCGGCAGGATCATGCCCAGTGTGCATGAGTGGTCATATGTTATGTGTTTTCAGGCGAGTTGGTACAGACTCGGATTAACATTACTCAAGACGCTCTAGCATGGAGTGAAGACCAGTCCAATCAAAAAGCAAGCAAACACAATAATTCAGTTTCTCAGGTATCTAGTATCTTTTTTGTTTGTTGTTTTCTGAAACCCTGGCAGGTAACATGAGCTGGATGAAGTAATCACGCCTCAATCTGATCTCATTGTTGACACTGGACACACATATTAATTCCAGGTGTAATCAGGTTAAAATCATATCTGGATACAAGATGAATTTTAATGGCAGGTGTAAATTGAGTCAGGGCTAAAGGGATAGAGAATATTTGAGTTAGGTTCTTCAGGGGGGCAACACGTACGACTACAAATTAATGCTCAAGTTCAATGAAGATATATTATTGTCATTTATTATAAGTTATTCTGTTTGGCTTGCTGTCCTGCCTCATAGTTTAAAATGAATAAATAAATAGGTTTAAACATCAAGTATAAATATTGATAATGTGACATTGCATATGAGCTACGATCTGGGTATTTTTTTAAATTCTTGGTGTGTTGTCATTTCAACTGTTCACATCATCTTTGATTGTCAGAATGTTAACACTTGACACTAAAGAATGGGTTAAACACAGACAAGAAGAGATGAATAATTTATTGTTGCTTAATAAAACTTAATCATTATGAAAAGGTCTTAAACAGTCTGTAAGAGCACATTTAGTTGCACCCAGTCGCTTTACCATAATTGGTAATTTTCTAATGGAGATTTGTAAGGTCTCTTCTCAGTTACACTTACTGTAGCATTTAACCAAAATGATGAGTCAGCTTTATATTCCCACTGTCAAAGCATTTGCTCCACATGCTTGGACCCTACTAATGGCTGCTTGTGGCTATATTTATTATTAATGTTGTTGGAGAATCAGACGCTCATGGGATCCTTTCGGTCCAGATGCCCTTTAAATCTCACTCTTCATCTCACTCGGTTCTCCGCTTGATGTGTCTGCCCCTTTTAACTCTCACTGCTTCTTGCAAATATGAATATTCTACATGTGAGCTGAGGTAGATTTAGTAAAAAACCTGATTTATATTACATGACGATTGCACTCCCCCTCCTCTCCTTACATGGCCCACTACTTCCTCCTGTGGCTCAACCTACAGACACTATACCATCAATCAAAATTGTATTTGTATAGCCCATATTCACAAATCACAATATAACTCATAGGGCATTACAAGTTGCGACATCACCTGTCCTTTTACCCTCGACAAGAATAAGAAAAAACCTGGCTCACTTGTATCTGAAAATTACATTACATTTCGTTAAGCTGACGCTTTTATCCAAAGTGACTTCTAATTAGTGCATTCAACCATGAGGGTACAAACCCAGAACAACAAAAATCTAGCAAGTACAATTTTCTTCAAGAAAGCCAAACTACAAAGTGCTATATGTAAGTGCTACTAAATATAGTGTATTTTGTTTATTTTGCATCCAAGGTATAGCTGGAAGAGATGTATCTTTAGCCTGTGGTGGAAGATGTGTAGACTTTCTGCTGTCCTGATGTCATCGGGTAGCTCGTTCCACCATTTAGGAGCCAGAACAGCAAAGAGTTGTTGTTTCGTTGAGTGGTTAGCTCGCAGTGAGGGATAAACAAGCCGATTGGCAGATGTAGAGCGGAGTGGACCGGCTGGGGTGTAACGTTTGACCATGTCCTGGATGTAGATTGAGCCCAATCCGGTTGCAGCACGTACAGTACGCAAGTACTAGTGTTTAGAAACGGATGTTATATGGAATCATAATTGGGCTAAAACGATTTTTGGAAATGCAGCACTACAATTATTGACGCAACAAACCAATATCTCTGAAATTCCGGCAGTAGTGACACATCTCACCAGGCTGAATTGAAAGGATCACACCAAACAAGAGCAGGAGGGCTTCACTTACTGTTCTGATTATTAGAGCACTGTTGATCAAATTTATGAGAGTAATCTCATCTGGACATGCTTGTATTTTCCATTTACATATGGTTTATAGAGCTGTGAATTAATTTGCATAACAGGAGCTCAAAGTGATATGCTGATGAAAGCAGAAGGGAGTACTTCCAGTAAACTTTTTTTATGAGCTGGTGGTAAAAGATGAGAAGAGCAAATACCCCACAGCACATCTATGTGTGTGGAGTGTTTATCTTTTTCCTTACCTCTCACAAACACATAAACACAACATAAATTTAGAATTCTTGGATCTGTAGTCGTTTTGAGCCCCCATGAAAAATACACAGGACGTCGATCTCTTTCGAATGCCAAAGAAAACTGAAAGAGTCAGTAGACTGTCCATTAACAACAAAATGCAAAACAGAGACACATAAAACCTAAGCCTGACGCTCATGTTTGGCAAATAAACAAACAAGAAATAGTTTTGGCTCAGAGAACTAACTTCTGTTACACAACAATTCCAACTCAGTAATTCACTTCAGTATTTTATCATTGCCAATGCCATAAGATGCATTTAATGTGGGGCTGGAGACGCCAACTGCAGTGTTAGCTACCACAAATGTGGTTTCAGTTCATCAGCAGGTGTCATCATGATAGTGTCATAAATATAGACCGTAAATAAAGATGGTTGATGCCACTCCAATTTCTCCCTCTATCCGGCAATGGAGCCAAAACATCCATTTGTGCATGCAAACTCATGATGACGTTTTGGAGCCAGAGTCGGCGCAGTGGCAATCAGGGATGGAGCCGTGGTATTGAGGTATTAACACAGATACTAGAGGTGGGCGAATTACTTGATTCTTAGATGCTTTGCAGACGTGGGCGAACCTGCATCGATGCAGAGACAGAACACAACCGATACCTGTTTTCTGCTACATCTATGTTTTTAGTGATGTCCAATCTAATCTAAATACACATGCTGAAAAAATCACTAGTCTCAGCTGACTATCTTCTGACAATGTTTCACCTTGTTTATTTAACTAATTCAGACAAATGAAGACTTGGACAAACATTATTTTGATAAGAAGTACCTTAAATGACAGAAATCATCTCTGGGGCAAAATGTAATAGTGTAATTTAACTTTTTAGTTGGTCAAAGTACAATCCACTAACATAGAGGAGGTGGGTTTGATGACCGATATTACAGGCTGCCACCAGGGGGTGATTGAGATGCTTTGGCCATGTTGCCCATCTTTATACACAATCTGTGGTGCAAGATCCAATCATGAAACTTCACGGTTGAAGGTGGGTGTTGTCAGCCTCATGAGCACTGAGTACTAGTACTCAGTAGTTTTGGGGTAATTTGCCTTAAGTTACATTCATTGGGACGACTGCCACTGCCGCACTAGCCAATTTAGCAGCACAGGATAGCATCTAGCCTAGCTCTTTAGCTTAGCATGGTTCAGGAACCAGCCTTCATTTCGCCCAACTCAGCTACTCCCACTGTCCACCTCTTTGTCCATTTTTGGATTAGCTAGGAACTAGGAGGAGACAGCCGGTGACAAGATGGTGACACTTAAAAACTTCAGAAACCTAAGGGTGACATCACAGAGGCTACGTCCGTACACAGTTAGTAATGATGGGCATCAGGGTTGTTCTCATGTAGTATAGTCCAACTTCATACACCAGTTAATGTTTGCCATATTTGATGGCTAATTGTAGGTTAATCATATTCTAATCAATCAAAGAAGGCTGAATACCTTCAGCAGGTGCCCTTCTCGAGCATGGATCAACTTTATAATTATGATTATTTAAAGGGCTCTAGTGGGAGGATGCCATGGTATTTACATCCTCTGTCTTCCACACAGGGGAAAGAGAAGAAGAGGGCGTATGCTTTTCAGATAGCAGAATGAAAGAGCCAGAGTTATAAATGATACTCTTCTCTTGGACGTGTATAATTACAAGCTGCCACAGCTGACAGTGTGCACAAGAGACAAATGAGACCTACACGTTCCCACTACCAAGTCGTCACATACAGATGATTAGTCTTTGGCAATAGGTACCCTTTTGGCGTCATCTCTCAAAGTGCAGGGCGGTCTAGTAGGAGAGCTGTCTGGTTTTCCTTTGAATGTGGTCACATTTTTTACTAAAACAATTTATTGTGAATCACAAATTTGTTAATACTGAACTTGCAATGTTTGTGTTTTCAAAAAAACTGGCCGATCGTACAGGAAACTGGCCGCCTACACTGAGTCCGGTTCTGCCGGTTTGTCCCTGTTAAAAGGGAAGATTTATTTCTCTTCACAGTCACCAAGTGCTTGCTCAGGACTGTTGTGTTTCTCTATACTATTGTAAGTTCTCAACCTTACTATATAATGTGCCTTGAGACTGAGTCCTGCATGGGTTCATTTTTGCAAACCCGAACCCACAAAGCTTTATAATGGACCCGGTCCATTACCCGGAATAATCCTTAAGTCAAATCCGGACCCGCCTGGGTCCCTAAACATATATCCTGTGACTCGGCCTGTAACCTATGATTAAACACACATGCTCCTTACACAGTCACTCACTCTGAGTGGGTTATGGCCTCCTTGGTTGTGTTTTTGGAAAAGTATCAATTGTCGTAGCACCTATACTTTTGCAGGTGACGTCATATAGCTTGCAGCCTCCAAAAGCAAATACTTTTTGGCATTCACCACAAGCCATCTTTGTCTTTAAGTGATCCATTTTGGTATAATACAAATCAAATTTTATCGACATTATTAAATGTATTAATCGTTATATTTGGACAGTCACAATACTTGGTTAAGCTTAGGGAAACACTGGTTTAATTGTATTTAACCAAAAAGAGCAAATATTAACCTCAGTGCTTTTTTTGCTTTAACCACAGAAGGAACACTTGGTTATAAATCCAGCCTCTGGTGTGACAGTGGTGAGCTTTGTACACCCACTGTTCACCCCAACCAGCTCCTGGCAACTCAGCGGCTGTTAATAAATGTAGCGTTTCATTCATGCTGCAGCCTGAATGTTGCAGAAAGACGCCAAAGGGGCATTCTATGTGTTAAAAAGTGATGCCGAAGGGTCGCTTACCAAGCGCCCAGATGTGAGAATGTGTTGATGAAGCCTTCGCAAATCAACCAGACCTTGTTTGATCTCATTATCTGTGAAATTGGAGGTGTTACGTGTTCCTCCGAGTGTCAGAGCCGCAGCATGTACATCATGGTGACACTCATTGCTGTCCCCCCCTCTCCCGACACTCACCCGCCTGCTCTCCCTTTTTTCCAGAGGCTTGCTGGTTGTTCATGACCATCCATGTACACCAGTGATCAGGTGGTTTCATGCAATGGCTCTGACAAGCAGGTGTGGCTCCTCTGAAAGGTGCTTTTTGGTGTTATGTGGGAGATGGGGACAAGAGAGGTTGAGAGTAGAGTGTCAATAGATGTGTGTGTCTGTTTTTTGTGTATGTGCATATGTGTGTGTGTGGTCCAGGTATAACTGATGTTGTGGGGACCTAAATCAAGTCCAAATAATACAAATTATAAGAAAAGCTTTATGATTAAGATAAAGGTTTAGGTGAGGCGAGCAGTAGTTAGAGTTAAGGTTAGAGTTAGTCTGCTAGGAAATAAGTCGATGCAATGTCCTCTGAAGCCACGCAGACATGACTGTGTGTGTGTGTGTTTGTGTGTGTGCAAGGGTATACTATTGCCTGGTTTGTCCTTCCCTGGGGTGCTTTGGGTCCAGACTGTCTGTTGTCTTTCAAGTGTGTTTGTCATCTGCCAGTTGCAGCTTGTGAGGTCACATGTTCTGACCCTCCTGTACAGAGTGATTAGAAATGACAGGCTGCCAACTACACATTTCTTCATGTCACTCGCTTCTAAAAGCAATTCTTTAATTATTGCTTGTGTGTAACCTTGTCCATGGATCAATGATTAAATACTGTTAAACTACGGTGCTAAAGGGCTGAGTTCCAATAGAGACAAAAAAGATTTTTGCTTGTAGGTACAGCAGCTCTTATGGGGCTATTCTAACCCCCCCAAAGAAACATTGCATACAGTACTTCTACAAATGGTTTGGGATTTACTCGTCCAGGATTTGAGACCTCCATCTGTTTTTGAATTTGGATGGAGATGAATTTTATTTGTGTTGCTCACTGCATTGGAAATGAGATTTGGAAACAAAGGAGTTACTTTTGATAAATCACAGCAACTGTGAATTTGCTTTTCTATTTTGTTCTTACCTGAGACTTGAACATTCCATCCACCATCACCATCAAAAATAAAGTAGAAAACCAATTCCGTAAATTCCTTGTCAAATTTGGTCAAATGAAATATGCTCAACAAAAAACAATTTATTAAATATGTTTAGTGATCAGATTTTATGGGGAGTTTATATCTGCAGTTGAGGAATTTGTGAGGCGGATGAACTATTAAGACACCTTTTCAAATATTACTGTCATCTACAACACCACAGACACATACTGTACATTGCACAGATAATATGCAAAAACGAACTCTAAAAAAAACAGTAATACAGCTCCATGGACATTTTGATCATAAAGCAGGTCAAGGACGTTTTCAGAAACTACATCATAATGAACCATTAACGCTGTTGTAACTTTGTGATGTCCCAACGAAACAGTCACCATCGTCAGGACCCGCTGTCCCACCTTGTAGGATTTGTTTAGCTGTGTCTTCTTAAAACCACAGTTATTCTAGTAGATATCAAAACTTAAGATAAATGAATTGGATCTCTAACAGAAACTTATGATACATGTAGGTTGAGAAATGGATATGTTATTGTACCATTTGCATCTGCATAACTTATTTTCCTTGGTAAGCAACAGTCAACTTCTAAAGTTGGGACAGTATGGACATGTTAAAATTCACTCTCACAGATATGCTATGATACGTAAAGGCTGCTGCTATGATACATCAACAGCCATGTGACTGAACGTTTGACCGGGCAACAGTCTGAGTGGTGTTTATTTCATGAGCCTTTAATTCTCTGATTTTCCAAGTCAACAAAAACAAGTGTGTGGTCAGCTCGGTGGTCTCCATTGGCCTCATCACCATTACCTTAGCATTTCTCTGAGCTGTAATCTTTTCCCGGAGTGTGTGTAGGGGTTTAAAAAGCCAAAGTTTCTGACAGATGGTAGGGGCCAAAGCCAGCGTAGGCCTGGGCAAGAGGCCGGGTACATGGTGGGTCCGAGTGAGAGACAAAACCACACACAGCTAATCTGGCTCGCCATCAAACCTCTTGGCAGCTCTCCGAGGGTAACAATTACCGGAGCAAGGTGTTGTCGAGCCGCCGCTTTGAAAATGAAATGAAATGAGTTTTCTCCTCCTTCGTTACATTCAGTACAGAAACGCTGATTACCTTTCAAAAGTGGATGCGGTTCCCTTTGTTCCTAATCCCCTGAGAAATATAAAGCAGATTCAACAGAGGGACAGCCAGAGAAAGAGCCGCTTTGTGTTGTGCCTCAGTGTTTAACATTTACTCACTCGCTCAGGCAGTATATTTCGTTTTATAGGGCTGCAGGAAAGACAGAAGTATTCAGTGAAAAACTTGAGCTAAAAACGTCAGTTTGGGGACAGACAGGGCTGACTGTAATGAGGCACCGAGGGGCCCTGTCAGAGCCGAGACAAAAGACCCCAATGGAGTCCTTCACATTCACAGGGAGGGGGGGGGGAGACGATTCTTCTGTCCTCCCCCTCTGGGTTTGATTCTCTGAGTGGCTCTGTTCTACTCTTAGCCACTGATCAATACGTCCTGTTCTACTCCTTTCTGGTCAGCTTGTCACTGAGCCCGTGGGGGCATGTGAAGAAATGGCAGAGTTCCATAAAAGTAGCTGTGCCCCCCCCCCATCAGCTGCCAGGCAGTCCTGGCCGACATCTGTTTTTGTGTGAGCTGATACTGCCCATGAGGAGCGGTGACCGAAGACCTGTAAACCAGTGAGGGATGATAGAGGGAACCAAGCGTGACTGTGCTGTTAAAAACATGTGTATCCTCATCTTCAGCATCAGGCTTGGTTCTACTTTATCATTATCTATATAGATATAGTATTATAAATGTGATTGCAGCCAAATCTTCTATTGATGCACATATTCATATTAAAACGGAGAATAAGGGTCATTTAAAGGGATGAAAATGAGAGATTTCAAGAGTAAAAACATTATATGAGAATAAAGTCCTAATGCTATGAGAATAAAGTAACACGTGAATAAAATTGTAATGTTACGAGAATAAAGTCGGAATGTTACAGGAATAAATTTGGAATGTTGAATGTTATGGGAGTTAGTCATAGAGGGCATAAAGTCTGCATGTTATGTCTCTTTAGATGGGACGATATCTGAAGATCACGACTTTCTTCTTGAAATCTGAGGGACCTTATTTACTGGCCCCAAACAATCACAGAACACATGTTGTCTGTGGCGACATAGCGCATATATGATGTAGACCATCTCGTATCATGAGTAACCGAGGTCTTACTATGGTACACTATGTACTGTTTCCATGCTACATTTTCAGTTTGTGTTCAGCTCACGTTGAATTCTGTATTTGCTCCAGTTTTGTTATTTCCTTGGAGTCTCTCTTCCCGTCACTGCATGTTTATGAAGCAGACTCATGAAGCCCTGGGACGTGCATACGTTTCTCCCTCAGGATCAAACACTCTCACTTCATGTGGACGTGTCTTTATTGGCAATTGCGTCACCTTTAACATTGTGCATTGTGACGCATTGTGCTGGCACGCAATTCCACTTTCTCAGCACATATACGCAATCAGCAGCTCATTTGTATTTCATGCCCATTTTCTCACCTGGAATGAGATTTAGGAGGAAGATTCCCATAGAATTACGTTAAGTCCCGAGGAATTATCGTTTCCTCATGTTTCAATTTACTTTCAGTGCCAATGCAGAGTAAAGCCCTGAATGTACCAAAGCAGATTGTGATCTGCAATTAATATTCGCCTTATGTAGTGTAACCTAGATCTTTCCCCAACTTTAAAGACGTGTTTGAATTGCTTAACCTTTACAACTTTCTAAACTAAAGCAAATCTTTTAGAAGCCCTGTCCTAATCACACTGTGCTGTTCTTGCCATTTAAATCCAGTCGAGTACTAAAATCAAATTATTTTACAGCGAAACACGTGTGATGCCGTTAAGGGCTCCTAAATGAGTCGGTCCATCACTATTATTGACAAATAGTGATTATGATGATTAATGATTAAAGCTGTTGTATGTAGGCCTACCGTGTAATTCAGTATAATTGCTGGTGGCAGCACTAGAGCCTACAAGGAAGGCAACCTAGTTTATAAATGATTATTGATTAATTTGCATCGATTTCTTTATTTTAATCAAACTGCTGCCGTGTTGCACCACCATACTGCGACACAACCCTGATCAATATCTACTTAAATGTAGGTACATGTTAATTTATTATATGTCAGTAATTTAAAAATGTTCTTTATTTATATTTGAAGAATAAAAAAGAATATCTAATAAGAATGAGAATAATGTCAGATGGTAAAACCTGTTTCCTAAGAGTAACGTGTCGCATAAATAAATTAATTGAATAACACTATACAATAACATTATACTGCAAATTGCACTTCTACAGTATAACGATGTTGGTGGGAGTTGGTGTGCGATTAAAGTTTTAAGACACAGAATAAGAACATTCTTCAAAAACTGTGGTGCATAAAAACAAGATAAAGGATAAGAATGTTAGAGCAGAGGAGGTTTAAGTTGAGAACCCTTTTCTCTTGGCTTATCCCAGACACTCATGGATTGATGCAATCTCTGAAGCGTTTTACACCTCCCTGCGAGTCATGACCAGAGATGAGACCAAAAAAAAAAAACCTCATCTGATCCAGTGTCTGTGTCAATGTCGGTTTAATGTTTGTGTTGCTTTTGCAGCTAAATGTTAAACAAAAAGTTTAACAGGCCTCTTTGCCATCTCGCTCTGCAGAAAGCAGTAAACATCTGAAAAAGACAACAGAGGGGAAAACAAGCGTTTTAAAAATACTGCCGTGCCCTCCCTCGGCTGCAGTCAGATGGAGATCTGGAAAGAGGAGACACAGGAAAAAGACAGAGGACCTGAAATAGCCTCCTGAAATAGCCTGGAGCATCCAGGGAAAGAGACCTGCCTCCGCCTGCTGTTAATTCCCCTCTGTCCTTGAATGTGTGTGTGGTCATGTGAGAGTGTATAGAAATAGATGTGTATGTGTGTGTGTTTGTGTGTGTGTGCGTGTGTGTGTGTGTGTGTGTGTGTGTGTGTTTACCCTCCCACAACCGCTCCTGCATCCATTTTTTTCCTTCCCCTCCCTCTCCTCTCCTGATTCGATCTAAATAAAAGCCACCCAGTTAAATTGAAGTGTCAGGGTGAGAATCCAAAATGTCTTTAAGTGAAACAGGGTTTTTTTTATGAGTAAACATTTCATTCCTGCACATTCACGCTCATGTTTATTCATTTATGGCGCGGCGATGAAGTAATGTTTCGTTTTGGTTGCTTGCACTATTCATTAGCCTGTGCATTGCCCGAGGTGCAGCCACTTATAATGGTTGCGGAGCCGTGTTGGCAGCTATGTTATTGACAGAACCATATGGATTTAATTTCATATTCATCAGAGGAAAAAGATCCGCGAGACCATGTCTTTGTGTGGCGCTGAGACAAATTAGGGTTTTCACGAGAGAAAGCGAAAAGGAGAGAGCGAGCAAGTGCGTGTGTGTGTGTGTGTGTGTGCACCTTAGATCTCAATTCCCTCCCATCTATTTTGGGGGGGAATTGTCTTTGAGACAGTGCCATTTCTGGATGCCATCATCACTCAAGCTGCCCAAGGTCTCGGCCGTGAGATGTTGCCATACATCAAGGTATTGCTGATCAATATTGATTGATCTGCGCAACTTGAGGGAATATCAGTGCCCATCTCTGCCTCGCACGGCGCTCTGTTTATGTAATTAATATGGAAGACGAGTTGTAAGTCAGCCGTAACTTTTTAACCTTGCGGAGAGCCCCCGATAAATCACGAGCGGGGGACATCAGATGAATTGAGTTCGCAGGTGACTGCCGCCCGGCTCCGAGCTGCATGTGTGGGAGCAGGCCAACGTTTCTCCTCGTACACTGGTTGTAAATAAAGTGCCGTGTCTACATGGGTCACCTGATGGCCTGGCTACAACCTTCACTTCGCCTCCTTTGTTTAAAGCTGCAGCTCGGAAGTGTTTTCTTGCAGGCATTTTGTGAGTGAAGGAATCTGATGAAGGTTCTTTTTCGGTTTGAGGTTTTCGCAAAGATCTTTCTCAACAAAACTCTTTGAAATTGCTTAGAAAAGATAATAACGCTTATTTTCAAGGTATGTTTTTATTTCAAGTTAAGTTTTAGGAGAATTTATTGTGGAGCTACACAATGTTCTTCCACATAACCCAACACTATGCAAACCAAATCCTTCGCAACTCAACTGCAGTAACACCTGAATCTGATTCTTCACTCTGACAATTGTGAATTAATTAAATGTTTCATATAATATCCATGGATGGAAATTAATTGCTGCCATTGTGTGATGTGGCAACAAAATGTCACGACCTCTTATTTTCTTACATATGACACTTATTCCTTATTATGAATCATAACATGACACTGATAGTATATTTGGGATAATTGTATACATGAATTGTAGTGACCAAGCAGCATGAGTCTATCAAATTACATCAGGAGGAGGTTTGGTTTTCATCTGTGTTTGTTTGTTGGCTTATCGGCAGGATTTATGCAAAACCACTTAATGAAATGAGATTTTGTGGAGGGTTGGGACATGACCTTAAGACGAACTCAATACATTGTAGTGTTGATCTGAATCAGAGGGCAGATCTCATATTTCAGTTTCCAGTTTAACATTGTGAGATTGAGGCGTAGGTTGATTTCTCGGAGAATGATTCATGGATCTTGATGAAAAAACAACACAATGTGTGGGGACTTACATTCAGAAGTATCTGCAATTTAGCGCAGAACCAAATAAAAATAGTGACTTTATATGTGCTTTGTAAGGAGACAGTTTGGTGCTGTTTTTTTTTTTTCCAAATATGAATGTATTAATTACTCATTCAATACATAATTTTGTAGCTTATAATCTTTGTTATCATCAACTTTTCCCCCTCCTATTCATGTTGTGTGTAATTACTGACCCGGGTGTTGTGCTGCAGCATACAATTGTGCCGTATACAAATTACATACTGTGGCAATAGAAAATGCCACCAGGGTCTCACCACAACAGCCTGCTTTTCAGCATACTTTTATTCTTTAACCAGTTGAACACGTGTGGCTTTTCAGCTCAGCTCAGTTTAGTTCAGTCAGCTTTGCTCATGTCCCTCCACGTCTCTGTGTCTCTGTCTCACTCTCTGTCAGCTCTGCTGCTGCCTTTTGAATCCAGGGAGAGTTGACTGGCTAACAAGTCTCAGTTGTGCCAATCCCCTCTCCCTGGTTCACCTGGAGGTGCTTACTGTGCCACTTCCACATATACATATTGGGTCAAAACTAAAAAATGACCTGAATCTGTTTTACCGAATGCTGCTTTTAAAATGTGCTGTATCTACATAACGGACATACAAACCAAGCCAAAAATGCAATTTTAAATTTAAAATAAAAAATAACTATGCTTTACATGTGTTACTAGGGGCAAAAGTAAATTATTTTCTATTATTATTATTACTATATATAAATGATTTCAAATTAATATATGGTATTTATATGTAAGCAAATGATCTTAAACGAATTTTGTTGAACACACTCTTTCACTTTCTGAAAAGATCAGAAAAGATCAGAAAGTGAAAGACCATGGTTTGTTGGTTCTGCTCTCTAGAGTTAGTCTGTGAAGAGAATCCAAAGGCAGAGTGCATGAATAAATAAAGATGTACTCTGTTCAATTGAACTGAATTATGGGTAATGTTTTGATCCAGTGTTTTTGAAGCTTGACCCAGTCTATGACCAAACGTTAAGAAAACTGAAGCGTCTGCAGTCTCCATAGTAAGAAGCATTCTTTCTTTAAATTCATATTTTATTACTCCTGCAACCTTATACTGTGCTGTGAAAGGGGCTTGTTGCATGTTGGCAGGTGACTGTCAAATTTGATCAAACCACACCCACACATTAAAAAAAAAAATCTTAATAAAAAGATGTTTTCTTTCTAACACATTTCTTTGATTTTGACTTCAACAGAAAAAATATTTTAGGTTTCAAACCAACTTTTCAGGGGCTTTAAAGTAGGAAAATGTATTCCAAGAATATGTCGTTTTAAACTAATGATACAAGTTATTTGCATTTCTTCCCTCAGGAGCATTGTAAGACTGTGTTTGTGATGGTAATGTTACCTGTTTTATCAGGGTCAAGAGATGAGATCTGGCTCTCGTGTTCTCCTGCAGTCAGGATGGTAATTAGCCATATTTCCTCTGTAGATTTTTCTGCTTCCCTAATGCAAAGCATTGATACTAAAAATGAACGGATTCTGTCTGATTCAATTCCAGCAGCACCTGTTCAGCTGCTGAATCAGCCCATTTCCAGCAATCAGTACTTCTATTTGCATTTCACACTAATTCCATCACATACACGACAAAGAGTGCAGCTCAATCTGCTTTTAATCATTTTCTTCACTGAATGCGTTTCCAAAAAACATTTTTTTTAATTGCAGAGATGATACACATGTTATCATTTATGTCTGTGCTCGCAAAATGTATGCATAATTGTAAACTTCATTGAGGCTGCAGAGTCCACTGATAAATGCATCTGTTGGTAAAGTCGTTCTTGGTAGAGTAAATTAATGACTTTCTCTTTTTTCTCAATGTTTCTACGTGCCACTTTTTATGCTTGAACATTTTAGGTCAGTATAATTTTTGGAGCAACATGATGCAAATGGGGAGCTTTTTATTTGCCAGTGGTTACTCATGTATTAAATCCACGCTAGCTGAGCTTAACCAGCAGGAACGAGAGGCACAGTGAGTTCCTCATGGGTTTTTGCCCTGGGTTTTGCCACAGGCTGCAAACAAGCAACTACGCCTTGCTGTTGGAGGTTGTTGGGGCTGATTTGAGAGTGAAGACGATCCCTGCAGACATTGCCCAGGGCCGGGAAGAGCATACATTTCCTTCTGTATTTTTATTTATCCCTAAAACGATTCTGGTATTAAATGGCAGTCAAACAGGAGTGTATAGCAAGGGAGACTGTAGTAAAACTGTAAGTAGTAGTAAAGAAACCCACAACCTAGAGCCTCGTTGGGGAGCACAGCAGCCAACATTGGGAAGGACAGTAAATACATTTTTATCATAGTTTTATAATATAATATTCCCTAACGTTAGCTTTTTGTGACTAAAAAATTGTAATCAGGGTGACATTCTCTCTCAGATTTGGGCAGGCAAGTGGGGAGTAAATGAGAGAGAACAGTGTTTGTGTGTGTGTGTGTGTGAGTGTGCACAGGGATGATGAGGTGAGGATTATACATTCGGTTGTGCATGGATGTGAGTCATTGCCATAATAATAGGAGTCACATCCGCAACTGAATACCAAATGTTGACATTTAATCACTACTGAACACCGTTTGATCTCATCTCTGCGCTTCATCCATGGCTCTGATTATGTGGCCTGTAATGTAGCGGTTAGCAGCCTCCTCCATCACCAGCAGCTTCATGACTCTGGTTACCCAGGATCACCGGTGATGAAGTGAGGCAGGTATCTCAAACAGAGACCTCAGGACAACAGACAGTGATATGGAGGTTGGCTGCCGGCCGAGTCAGACAAACTTGTTTATTCTCACCCCGGACGAACTCTGAAATAATGAACTTGAATACAACCCTCAACAGGCTGCCAACAATACTGTTATGTGAGAGATGTTGGAGTAATAGAGTGTTAGTGTTCACCTTGAGCCCATATCAGTCCACTTTCTGTCTGCCTCTTTAACCTGAGTTGTCTCTTTTTACTGGAGAACGTTAGCACACACACACACACACACACACAAAGTAACTTTTGTTACCTCAGCCAAACAGGTTGGGTTTTCAGTGGTTCCTTTGTATGCTAGCAGCATTATACAATAGCTACTGGACAGATGACCACGAAACTTGTTGGAAGGATACAGAGTTTGTCCATTACGCTTTGGTGGAGCTTAATAGGCAATGGCAACTCTGATGTTGTTGCTTATATTGAAATTGCTAGAAAAGAAACTTCGTTCTGTGTCCTTGTTAGGAATTCAATCTATTTGGCCTGTGCTCTCTTACAACTGTTCTCTAAAAGTGCCACTATGCGATAAATTTACACATTTAAGTCAAATATTGTGAAGAATATCAATGGTTTTGCTTTGAGTCAGGAAAACATAGGACAATAAACAACTGTCTGGAACAAGAACATCAGCATCTACAAGTATATCTTTCAGAAATCAATGTAAAACCCACCGGACCAGGGATCAACCACTTGGCTTCAATATGGAGATCCCCTTGTTCAGTAGCTAGCACAATAAACACAGCATTATTTGCATTATTCATAGATTTTCTCCTGCCACAGTGTAACAGTGTGCCGTGCTCTCACTGGGCTTAAAAACAAAGAAACAAAAAAAACACTAATCCATAGTCTCAATGCATCTCCACCATCACAGTATAAGATACTATGGAAGCCATTTACAGACATTGAGGTTTGCAGGAGCTGATAATAAAACATATATAACATTGTTGTATATCAGATGATATATAATATTAGATGCAGGTAGAGGCTCAAAGCCTCAGAACTATGAAAGACAATGAGTTGTAACACTATTTTCTTCCTACTGGTTCAAAAAGAGCTTAACAGCAAGTTGGCCTAACCCATTTCATTTTTCTGAATAGAGATTTTGATTATCAGCCATAATACTGTATTTTATCCGTACAAGGTAGACTTACAAGCGAGGAGATTGTGAAACATTGTTTTTGCTCCTTTGGACGCCACAAGACTGTATGATATCAACTGTGTTTAAAAAAAAAACACATTCATTTACAATGTCTGTTACAATGGAAATGATTGCCACAACCAAAAAAAATGTCGGTTACATGATGGTTCAGCGTTACATTATGGTTACCACAGAGAAACCACTGTTTGTCTTTCTCACATGCTGCACTCTTTAGAGATAAGGAAAAGATTCAGAAGATGAAACTCACAACAAGGATTCATAGTTTATTTATTTGCAAAATAAAAATTCTTGTACCTTTACCTTTTTTCCAATGTGATTGTTTGCTCTGAATCAAATTTTTTATACTCATGATTCATCTCGTTGCTGGTTGACCTGGTTCCAGGCTTAAAACTCTTTTCATAAGGATTTTCTGAAACATCAATGCAGAAAATAAATGACAGATGTACTTCCGGAACCAGAGACGTTCTAAAAGTGGGCGGTCACTGTTACGCTCTATTGAGACTCCCATGTATGATCAGATTATCAACTCAAGTCTGTCTCCCTACAGAATATAAACTCCTGCTAGGTTATTGTGCAGAATAATAGGAGGATTTGCATCAGCAAAAAGACATGGCAAAAAAGGGAGAAAAAAAATCCCTAGAATAAGCAAATCAACATCAAGGCATTTGCAAGAAATCAATGCGGCACCCACTCGGCTGCTCCTGAACCAATGAGCTTGTCGAGCTATAATATGAAGTTCCCTGTGTCCTGCAGCCACCACAGTACATCCAAGACACCATTTGCATTTATGGATTTTCTCCCAGCACCGTGTATCTGTGTGTCATGCTTTTGCTAGAGGGAAATGGGATCTCTATTCATAGTCTTTATCCGTTTCACCTCCACCACAGTCTTGACCGAGGGCCTTTGGAATGGGTCCCACTCACACAGGAGCGATTGACTCGGGGAAGGCAGGACTGTCAGATCGGGACAGGGCCGGCAGGCACTTGTTCATGACTTTGCGGACACAATGAATTCAAGGGGCGATAATGGTCGGGGGCAGGTAGTGCAATCGAATACAACACTATTGAAAATGCAGTCTCTGAAATTACCAGAGACCTAAATCAATACGTCTCTGACACATTCCCAGCAAAAATGCAAAACGTTTAGGTTCTAAAAAAGGTAACTTTACATTAAAATATTGTGAAGTGATATCAATATGATGATTAAAACATTTTTTCAAGCTGCCTGACAGCTGGGTAGGATGATGCAGTATAGACCCACACAACATACTAATTACTACACTATATGATAAGTATGTTTTGTGCCATTTAATCAAGTATGACTCGTTTAGATGCAAATGGATGTTAAAAATATCTCGCAATCTGTTCCCAAGTAGCTTCTAATGATCTGATAGTTATAATTGTAATACCTCATTTATTAGCAGTCATGATTTCTCCTCTATGTATTCATGAATATTTTGTGAAAGCTATGGATTTTCAGCTGGAGTGAAAAGTTACTCTCACAATAAATTGGACAATTTGTTAAGAATTTTTTATTTTTCTCAATTTTTCTAAAGAACACAATGTGCTTGAACAAGCAATGTCAATGTGTGGCTTTGCTCAACGCTATAGAGCAAACACCAAACAAAGAAAGACATAAATGTGATTGATTTAAGAATTAGGTTGTTGGTTTTGAACATTTAATTTGCCCCTGTGTGTTAATTATAGCCCTTTTTCCCCTGATTTAGAAAATTCAAGGTGTGAATAAACTTCTATGAGCAAATGTCTTTTATTTTATTGCACTGGATTAACAGTGCTAAACGATGAGGCTTAGCCCAAGAGCTTTGGAACTTGGGTGGTCATGTAGCTCGAAACAACTGAAAATTGAAGTGAACCTCATTTAATATTTCATTTTTTAGTAAGAGTTCACATAAAATAACTAATAATAGTTCAGTAAAAACAGTTCCACTAACTTTAGAGAAGTTGGAAACTGAACTATGAATTGAAGTAAATGGGTTTAAAAGGAGATACTCCAAAAGGTTGCAATAAAATGCCATAAAAACTCCATCCCTACCTCCTACCCAGGGTATTCGCACTTGGTTTTAAAGTATTTCAACAAAGATATAACTTCATAACATCATCCTCCAGAGGAACACCTGCAACACAAGGTGCATGTCAGTTTTTATCTGTTGAAGTACTGATCACTCATTGTTCACCTCGGCAGCACATCAAAACAAGCAGTTGTCAAAGTAATAACAAAATATATCTTGATGGTAGGGTAGACAGACAGGCGGTTTTTAGGTCATAGGTCTAAAGAGCATTTAATAAAGCAGGAGCAGGGAAACAGAGCCCGGGTTCATCTTGCAGTCATTTTCCCCCACAATCTCTTAAAACTTGACAGAATTAGTCATCCTCTACCTGATAATGCTTTTCCACAGAAGTAAACAGTTGGACTTTGTTCCATCATATCGGATAGGTGTGTCTGTTGACTGGTTATAACAACATGTGTCTGATGGACACAACCAATGTGAATGGATAATCGTAGAAAAGGTATTTTCCAAGGTTTGAACTTTTGTGTAGGTGTAGATTCGAAAAAGTGTGGAAGATGCTGTAATTTCACGCAATTATTCGGCACAGGTGAGTGTCTCCAGCCGCATTAGGAGAGGTGGAAGAAAGTGCCCCTTGACCAAATTGGTGTCAGGTTTTAATTTGACTCTGCCGCACACTTTACTCTGAAGTGCATTTGTGACGAATTGCAGAGTGCAGCATTTGGAATCCATCAATGATCTGCTACTATGGGTGCTTTTCTCTTTTTGGTTTAAACCCTGCTCACATAGGGGAAACTTGTCAGAGGATAGAGTTTGTATGCGTGTGTGTGTGGGGCGTGCATGTGTGTGCGAGACGGAGTGTTATATGGAGGGGCGAGGTGGTTCTCGTCAATGCAAATCACTCCCTGTCTGCCATCCAGCTCCAGCTGGCGTGATGCTCTGGCATATTGGCAAGTGAGGCGGGTGGGTCGATAAGGATTTTAACCGCATCTTAAAATGGGTAATGGTGGCCTTTATGTGTGTCATTGTCACTTACCCAAAAGTCACGGCTCTTAAGCGCCATCATCCATCACCTGCCTGCCTGCCACATGCCTCTTTCTGCCTAACTGATTCACTTAAGCTCTGTTTGTTTGTTTGCTCTCAAAGTCACTTTCATTTATGATCGAGCGGGCCTACAATTGCATGCGAGGCCGTACTGCGCCGAGACAGACAGACGGACAGACAGGGGCGGTTAGCTTGCTCTGAAATTGCTCAGCCACACTAAAGCCTGTCATATTGGATATAACGCTTATGTGAAGCTATTTCTGCACATTCTCTTCACGACAAAAGGTGAAATCCTGTTTTGTCTGCGTGAGACGGTCGGGTTCATTCTCAATGTGCTCTATTCCTCCCTTTCTTAAAAGTTAGTCTGCAGTGAATTTGAGTTTATGAAAAGGGCCTCGACCAGACCAACTGCCTGAGTACATCAACTGAAAATATAACAGCTTATGGATATAGGTTTGTACCAGAGTGAGTCACAGTCACTTGCTGTAGTGCCTATGGCAGTTTTTAACAGGAGTATTTAAAGATGTATGTAAGGATAGTAGAGAGTGGAAATGGAAACAAAATAATTGCTGTTAATCGTTGATTATTGCCGGTGCCAGACAGCTGCCCTTTGGAGTTTCTAATGGAGAGCTTGGGCTTTCATTTTGATAGCTTACATTGCAGTTTGTGGATTTACTTTCTTCTCTGTGCCAGTGTGATTTCAATTGGCCTTGGGTATTAGGTGAGTTATAAAACAATAGTATGGTTGTGTAGCTTATGAAAGTATTAAATGTTACTGTTATAGTGACACAATACTGTTACATATCAACTTGTACAAACTGACAGGAAAGTACTAGGAGTGTCAAACCCTTAGATAATATCATTAGCAAATACAGACAGCAATTAGAATCAGTAATTTACAAGAGCTCTCATTTAGCATTAATGGTAAGTTTGAGTCACCTGATGATGTTCAGACAACCCAAACACAAAAGTCCCATTCAGACCCTGGTATTGACATCGTCCTCTAACATCCAATCACAAGTGGAAAGCGTTAAAAAATGTCTGTTCACACCTGGCATTGAAATGTGTCCTGAATGTCTCCTGTGACCATTCGTGATAAGTGAACACGTACACCATTTGTGTTTGTGAAGACCAAATTATGTTGTCTTGATCCAGTTAAAGTGTGTGTGTGTGTGTGTGTGACAGTGCAAAAAGGGTTAGAGAGAGAGAAGGAGAGTGAGCAACATAATAAAGGGCTGAATGCAGCTATATATGTAGACAGATTTGACCATTTTCGGAAAAAGTATCAGTCATGTAGTAGTGTTTTGAAACTGTGATAGAAGCTACAAAAAAATCAGCATATGGAAACCGAAAAAGTTTGAAATAAATTTAATCTGTAGCGCAGGGCCGGGTCTAGGCAGGGGCAAGAGGGGGCCTGGCCCCCTCAAATAAATGTTGTGCCCCCTCAAACTAAATCCCAATTTATAATAATAATAATATAATAAAGCACAATGCCCCCTCAAGATTTGTGGCTGCCCCCTCATACATGCCTGTCTAGACCCGGCCCTGCTGTAGCGGGTCAGAGAGCATCTGCTGAGTAGATTGTCCTCCATACGTGGCCCAGGATACATTTGCTTTCACATGGTTAAAAGAATGTGTCCCAGACCGACATTTCGGTGTGTTAAGACATGTAGTGTTAACCACTTGTGATCAATCAGGACGAATATTAATGCCAGGTCCGAAATGGGTGTTAGTGCTGTAATATTTGGATTGAAATAAAACAGAAAGGTTAGTAGGGTTAGGCCTGTCGGTGTGGAAGGAGTTCGGCTAAGTGGTAATTGGACAGTTGAAATTAGCATTTAGCAGGCCCAGGTTAGATCAGTTTGCATGTTCTCTGTGTGTGTGTGTGTGTGTGTGTGTATGTGTGTGTGTGTAACGACATGCAGATTAGGGTTAGGTTGAATGGACCATAGGTGTGAATGTGGTCATTTTTTTATGTTGGCCCTGTGATGGGCCTTTCGAGGGTGTGTACCACCTCTTGCCCTGGGATTGGCTCCAGCCACCTGTGACCTTTTAGGTATTATAGATAATAGTGGGATGTATTGTTTTCTGTACAGTCAGATCGGTTACCTCTTATGAGAAGTTTTACAGCAGCTCTCTACAGCCCTGGTGGGGAGGATGATGCCTTAATAAAGCCAAACAATGTTGTGAATCATGTTGCTGAATGTTTTGCACAGGTAACTCCTGTTTTTAAATGTGCAGCACCAGTCCATTCATTACAAGCCTGTTACACTCAGTCTTAGCAGACATCATTATTTGAAGAAGTGAAGCATTTTTTGGAGCTCTAGCTTGAATGAGAAGCGGCACATGTGTTGGGCAGCTGCACGCTGTCATTCAAAGTAAGGCCCATTAAAAATATTTAGCATGAAACATTCCTCATTAAAGCTTCATTCCCAGTGTACCGGGAAGATGTTGGCAGAGCCGTTTCATATTCGTATGTTTACAAAGCGTTGGCAAGCGTCCCACTCGCTTCTGCGGCTAACTGGCGAAGATGTCGAGTTGCCCCGAGCAACTGTGAGAAGCCGCGGCGAATAGCTGGAAGACCGAAGCCGGGGAAGAGAAGCTCGTTACGCCGAGCTATGTTGTCATGGTTAATTAAAAACCCACTTCATATTTGTTTTTACTCGCTGCTCCGTGTCCGACCCTCTCGTCATGAAGACGCCATGTAAATGAGCAGAGGACACGCAGCTGCCTTTCTCTTTGGTTTCACTGAGGAGCGTGATTAGCTGGCTTCCCTTTCAGACTTTCACAGGTCAGTGCGTCGCTCACAGAGAGCTGAGGCCCAAATCAAAGACCTGGCCCTCGTCGGCGGTCCGAATGTTGCGACCAGGCGCTGAAAAGGCCCGCTTTGAAAAGAGCACACTGAACTCGAACACAAAGAAAGGCCTTGTCCTACTCTCCCAAACACCAGCCAGTGATTTTCAGGATATTAACAGCTTGGCAAACGTTGTCTAATTCAATTGTTTCTGAGCCAGTGTGAAGTGGAGGGAAAAGAAGAGGGAAACAGAGGCATCACACTTGAACGGTGGAGGACGCAGTCACCTCATGTCCAACCTGCCGGAGGAAAGGACTTCATTGACTATTTTGTTTTCATCTAAAGCAGAACACCATAAGAATCACTTGGTGAAATTGTGTGTACGTGCATGTGTGTGTGTGAAATGGAGAATATCTGTGTGTGTGTGTGTGTGTGTGTGTGTGTCCATACTTGTTACAAGGCACTCTCATTTACATATAAAACACTGGGCTCTCAGGAGGTAAGTGGACTTTAACAGTGAGATAGCTCTGCTATTTATTGCTTTTCATGCTGCAGTGAATACCTGAGAGCCGCCACTTCTCAAACGTGGCAGTGAAATCTATATACAAATGACCAGCAGCCATCACCGTTCTCCAGTAAGTGCCTGTGCAGTCTCCAAGAGAAAGCCAGGGGGCTGTTAGACTCTCAATTCACCAATATCGGCTTCTTTGTTACTATACACAGGCGATGGGAGGCTTTACAGTATGTTTATATTGTAAATGACAAGCTGCAAACATTTGTCGCTCAAACTTTCCCCCAAAGTTGACAACAACTTTTAAATTCGACAAATCTATTTGATTTTTATTTTCCCCACACTATTGACGGGGCAGCCCACCCACACAGTAAACTAAAGTGGAATTGTCAGCCTGTCAACAAAAAAAAACAGTCAGTTTGCATTTTCAGAATGATGATACAATCCATCAATGTCAGGCTAATCTCCATTGGAAATGATATTACAAACCCTGGAATAAACTTGTGTTTTTGTCTGGTCCAGTCAGCAGCAGGGAAGATTTATAGCTATGTCATTATTCTAAACATAATCTTAGTTCTGCTGCGTGATTCAGCCGTGATTTATAGTCATTCCATTTACTTGTAAACCTCGGCAGGGACTGGCAGAAAAGGACAGTGTAATATGCTAACAGCCACCGCGGTGCTGATATGAAAATACATCTGGGCGAGGAGGCTGTGAGCTCTGCAGCGACGTCCTCTCCGTCTGCAGCTGCAGCCTCCGTTGTCAGCGCAGAGCTTGACGACACTGATTACATGGAAACAGTTACATCATCCTATAGAAAACCGTAATGATGACACCGACTTAATCACCCCTCTCATGTCATCATTCATATCACCATTAGCATTTTTTTGTTAAGTTTAATTAGTTACCTCTATCAACCCTATACCAACATTATCATCAGGACATGTTGCCTGTACGTGACCTGTGCAAGACTTTCCAAATATACATCCATTCTTAAATAGAAGGTCCAATCTGAGAGGAAGCTGAGCACAATAGAGTACAGGCTAATAAGAACTTAAGAAAGACGCAGCCAACCTGAACTGACCCTTATATAAAAGAGAAGAATTACGAAGACAGATTGACAAGCAGATGTGGTCGGAAAGATGATAAACACATGTTGGCAAATAGTGAGCCTCCTTGGATGTTATCATACATAATATAAATGGAACTCAAGTGCTTGGTTGCGTCTCAATCACTAAAACCACGGTGGGTTGTTGAAAACCTCTCAGTGATTGTAGCTAGAATAATAACAATAGTAATAGCAAAATGTTACTCTTTAAGAGTCAATATTTAAGATTTATTTCTTGACAATAATTCAAAATGCAATGTTGTGAAGGAATTTTACAGTTAGGGCCTAAACTGTATACAACAAAAATAATATATTAACAGTTAGTTTTACCTTTGTAAAATAAGATGTATTTACCGTTAGCTTACATGTATACAATAAAAATGTATATTTACAGTTTAAATTTTAATTGTATACAATAAAGTATATTTACAGTTAGAGTTTTAACTGCATTTAGAGGTTTATAGTTGCCGTTCTAATTGTATTTACAGATTTACAGTTGTAGTTTGTAAAAATTTTAACATTTATCAAAAAGATTTATAGTTACAGCAGCAGGTCGAACAGATGATGTCTGTGATGGGATGTGTTTTTCAGTATGGTGGCTGCTCTGTTGAACCCCAATTGCCCCTGGTGCGTCATCGCTGTGCGAGGATGTGTGAGTGTCAGTGAACTGCTGCATATATAGCACAAGGGCTGTTTGATGTCTCTAGTGTAAAGCACTTAAAGTGGTCGATAGGACAAGATAAGCACAAACAGTACATTTGACACTGGCATATCAGAAAAAATGTTTTTAGAAATGTATGTGAATTATTATTATACATATTCATCCGTTAGCATGTTAAAACAAAACAAAATATGTAAAAAAAATATATATTTTCTATCTATCTATCATTTAAGACCTTTGCACAGATGCATTTTTCTTCTTGCCATTTATTTGCACGTTATTCATATTTGTGGAACCTGTTTTCAGTCAATGCAAGTTTTAAGATATTGATCAATATGGCAGCTTTATGGACCGAGGTCATCACAGTAATGTATGAATTGGTGACATCACAATGAGGCTACACATTAGCTCTGCTTTGAATTGCTGTGACACATGTATCAATTTCTTTTTTTTAGCTTTTTAAAATGATAGCCTATATAATAATATGTTACTTTTTCCCATATCAGTCCTTTCATATTTTTGGGTCCGTAAACAGCTTTGAGGAGAATAAAGACAGTACTGATTCAATCTGTTGGCTAAGTGATATTTTAGCCAACACTAGCCTACACAATAACACGCTTGTTCATAAGTGCACCAACACCTCCAGTTTCCATGACTTTTCTTCCTCTTAAGATTTCCCCTCTTTGCGTTTTATATTTGAAGTGTTTTTCCATCAATTGTCCTTCAAAGCCACTGCATTTATTTCCACAGTTTGCACAACATCTTGAGAAGCACGTGCTTCTTGCAAAAGGCAAGCAGATCATTACTTTCATAAGAGCAGCCGATAGATAGATGGAAATCACCCTGGAGACTGAAGCGCTGCGATGAAAAGCCTTGAGGCCAGCTCTCCTTATTAAAGCTGGGGGACTATGGTGGCCATTGACGAAGGTGGAGTCACTCATCCAGATTAGCCTTTAGCCTTGGAAGAATACATCCTGTACCTTTGACTAGTTATTGCTTCCTGCTATACAGATCATACATCTATGCTATTGATTGGCCTTGCCTGCCCCACAGCTCTAATTGTGGTGCGGGCTTGCATTTCACCGACAGTAATAGGTTACACCGAAGAATAAAGATGCAGTCGCTGGGTATTGATCAGGAGCAATCCACACCTCTAGCAAAATTAACGAGACAATGCATATGGATCGATACTGCTTTCCCCTCACTTGGCAAAAGGTTTTTTTCCCTCCCCTCCTCCTCCTCCTTTAATCCGAGCAAAAGTGCTCCCATCATTAAAGTTCATCATGGAGCATCAATTGTAAAACTGCCAGGAATCTTATGTAATAGGAGGGAAAGTTCATTTAAATTATTTTTAAGTGTAACCAAGGTGCACGCTTTAACTGGGAATGTGTTCGTACTGTAAACGAATATGGCTGGGATCACTTATCGGCCAATAAGGGAAGAGGGACTCACACCACATCCTGTCCTCGTTTGCAGATGGAGTCGGAAATAGAACGAGTTTCAGAAGATAAATGACCTAATAATGTCCCTGTGTATATTGTGACAATCGCCGCCATTTAACCCGCAGAAACTCATCCCGTTTGTTAAATCATGAGACCGACCAACATGGATGTTACAACAGACGAAAATCGATTCCTGATTTCACCATAATTAGCCTGCCTGCAAGACTGATTGTAACAATATGAATGTGGTTTTCGGCGAGTGTCTGACTATGGGCGACCTTGTGTGTGGAGATCATTATAGAGGGGGTTCTTAGAAGCTACAGGGCAAAGGAAAGTGCTCACACATGTAATTACTCATACTCGACGCAGGGCCCTCCCATGGCGAGACCCCGCGCAGGGGTTTTGGGTGTCAAACATCCTGCTGCCTGTTTTCTCTCTGCGTGCTTACCAACAGAAAGGAATTGTTCATCACTGTCCTCGTTAATCTCACACACACACACACACACACACACACACACACACACACACACACACACACACACACACACACACACACACACACACACACACACACACACACACACACACACACACACACACACACACACACACACACACACACACACACACACACACAGCGGTTGACCACTTCACTCAGCAGTCCTCTTTTCTAACCCTCAGGAGTGCAGGTTCCTTTTAAGAGAGAGGTGATAGAAGGTGAACTTTCCACAGCAGATAATTAAGGCAGTTAGGAGTAGTTAAAAAAAATGCTTGATATTAAATAGTTGAAAGCAATAACTTTATGCCATGTGTGGATACATTTTATGGAACAGACTCACAGGAATGTGACCTTCTGGAAATGATCATGACACACCAGCCTTGTTCAGTTTAGTCTGATAGACAATAACAGGTGTGAAAGGTGCCTCAGACCACAGTAAAAGCTAATGGACCAAAACTCAGTCCGGCCAAAAGAGGTGGTATCACTCTAGATCAATTTATTAATTATTTGCAGTGTTAAAACATTTTTATGGATGGTTTGGAATTTGGACTAATTTCAGAAAATAGATTAAACAATAATGATTGAACAATGAGGATGTTCATTTTACTGATACTGATCCCCTGAAGATATCACAGTGGCAACATAATTAACTGGCTTATTAGTTTTCCTCATTTAGAGCAGAAAGACTACTTTTTTTCTATGCACTTCATTCTAAACAGTTAGTGAACACAAAAGCCAAATTCGCAACACATAATGTCAGACGTACATGTACTCTCTTGATGACAACCGGACGTACGTATGTGAAACAAAAGTTCTTAGTCCACTTCCTGATTTACAATGTTAATCCAAACTTTACCAGATCAAATGTAAAGTGTGACAAAGACATGAAACTTGGTTCAAATCTTCAGGTGGGAAAATCCTTTTAAAAGTATTTTAACAAAATTAACTTAACAATATACTGGTCACACCAACAAATTAAAAAAAACGAAAAAACTCACAATGAAACTATGTTACAAAGCAATTGTTGGATTCACCGACAGTGCTGACCATTAAAGAAACAGAGAGCTGGAGAGGCCAAAACAGAGGAAGCTGGACACGGTTATCTTACACTCAGAGTCTCTGCGGGGGCCGTGCAACTGGAGGTAATTAATGAGGAGGTTCACTTTGTTCTGGCTGGAACATCTTTTTAGAACAAAGGGAAAAAAAGCCTTTTATGTATTTATTTTTTCCCTCAGGTGTGGTGTAATGACTAAGTGGCCTTAATTTGAGCAGTGACAGCAGCGGTCATGGGTGCAGTAGGGACATTAGTATGGAGATAAGAAGCCTTTACACTCAAGAGCACAACTGGTTCCTGCGTACATACACATAATTTGTTCTGGCTGCTTTGTTTGTGTGTCTGCTCGGCGACAAGGTTGTGTGTAGCACCTTTTTTTAGAATCTCACCTGCACACGCAAGCGATTTGCATTGTTATCTTTCGAGTATTTTATCTCCTCTTCTGTGTTTTATCACTATGCAAATACACAGATTCAAACCCAGAAAAGAGAATCCCATTACGATTGCAACGATGAGTAGGAAAAAAACAGAGCAAGTATTTTTATCACTGTACATGGTGTTTTTCTTTGAGGCTGGTCCCTGGAGTCTAATGACTGACTTGGACACACTGAGATAGCAAAGAGTTGACTGACAAACTTTTATATCGATATGTGGTATAAAAACACTTTTTTGGGGGGGGCATTTCATTTTATGAGCCGACAGTAGTTGTCTTTTATTTTCAGGCCCTATAGTATAATACCTACAAGTACTCAGGCTCAGTTTTGTGTTACTTTGTTCTACTTCTCTCATCTCACATGTTCAATCATCTATACTTACTCATTTTATATTTGTATTTTCAATATCCTCATTAGCACATACTTATTTAGAGGGACAGCTTTTACGTTTTCAATCTCTCCATCTATCTATCTATCTAGAAATGTAGGCGACTGCTGTGTTATTTAATTTTTCATGAGTTATGAAGAAACACGGTAAATGTCAGCAGCACTCAGGTGGACCAGATGGACCTGTGTGGTCTCTGGGGGAAACCTCCACCCACTCTTCAGATGCAGGCCTGTAAGACAAACTGTAAAATAAATTTTACAGATTAGGAGTTGGTGAAAATGATCAAGTCATCCTCTTAAAGCCTAACTGTTAGTGTGTTAGATATTTTGATATCATTGTAGGCATTTCTGTGGAAGATTTAAAACGAGTCTCAACTGTTTAGGCCACACAATTCAATGCTAAATAAATCTCAGTTGCACAATTATTTTATAGTTTTTACAATATATTGCACAATCCTTTGTCTAGTGTTCATAATATTTGTATTTTAGCTATTTATAAAATATTTTATATTAATGCTTGCACTTTAGACACCACAGCAAATTCCTGGTATGTGTAAATCTACTTGGCAGTAAACCCTGATTCTCAGTCTGAGGTTCACACTCTGTGGGATAGGCTGGCACTCACTGGCGATTGAGTTTCTTTTACCCGTGTTTAGTCTTGCAGGGAGCTCACTAAAGTTTTAGGTTTGTTTACTTTGCACAGAGCTATATGTTATTATGTTTTTTAACCCACCGTTTGTATTAAAAGTTGTTCCAGAGGGATGTGTGAGCACCCAGACCTCTGAGGCGCTTAGATTGAGGAGGAAAAATGGCCTCCGACAAGGTGGTGTTATCAATAGAGCTGACATTTGCGGTTACACCTTTCAAGTACTCGGGGGGGATATCAGTTTTCTGTCCGCTGATCCTCTCCTCCCTCCCTGTCACACATACAGTAAGCACACAGCCTCCACTCTGATTCACTCCATCTCTCTTGCTTTGTATACGTCTCTGACCGGGAACAGTAATCCGAAACAATTATTTACCCGTCTCACAACATGCATTTCTGATGTATATCTGCAAAGAGAGAGAGCCAGCTCGATTAATTAGGACCATGGCACCCTTAAAAAGGATCTGCAGGGAGAGCCAGTTGCGCTCGCTGCTCTCTCAACCTGCCCACCGTGTCCTCCCACGGTGCTGGTGATTAATGATGTCAGCCATATCAGGGGGGCCCTTATCAGACATGGACGTTCCCACCAAACAAAGCCAGGGTTAGGAGCTCGCTGTTTAACTGATGAAGTGGGACTGATGGCGGGGGGAGGCCGAGAGTTGCTGTGAATGCTAACGACCTGTGGCGTTGACTGTGAGGTGAGCGGCGGGGAACATTAACTCACAGCCTCCCCGGTTTGAAGTGAGCTTTAAGTGTGATGTGTGTGATCACACGGCATTTTACGCTCCAGTGTTTTCCCCCGTAATACCCAGGCATGGAACAAGTACCCAGACCCTTACCTCAAGCAAAAGCAGTAATGCAACAATCCTAAAATGCCCCATTACAAGTGAAAGCCCACACATTCACAATCTTGCTCAAGTTATAATGACTAGAAATCGCAAAATACACTTCAAGTATAAACTTATATCCAGGAATATTATCACTAATGTATGAGCAGCATTAATGCAGTTGGTGGTTTTGATGAGCAAAAGATTCAACTTTACAAAAGACTTGAGGACAAAAACCCTCATAAATGCAGTAAGTGGAAATGTTTCAGCCTGTTTTTCATTTTAATGGGAGCTGTAATAATTATAAGTACCACATGATGAGTGTCTGTAGATTTAAAGCAAGTCTAAGGCTAAACTTGGCAGTGGAATAATTTTAGTTTGAAGATGTTGATTTGCATTAAAAACAGGTCAAAATATTCTTTATGTACAAGCAGATTTTTTAGTTTTTAAAAGAAAAACTCATCACTTCAATTCCACACAGAAATTGGCTGTTGGCATCTCAGACCTTGCTACTCAATGAACAAGTGTGCTGAGCATAACGTTAGAGGCTGGAGCACGTGTCACTGGGCAAGTGGCCACTGACGTTAACAGATTCCAACCAACCGGGGGATTCTCCAGGTTCAAGTCAAAACTCACTGACATGCAAAACTTGCAACATGCACCAATACAATTTCTTTAGCTTTATTTAACAATAGATCAATATCATTTAAAATAAAAGAAACTAGAATTCCACTCAGTAGAGCAAATACCTTTGAAAAAGGCACAACATTACCCTGATGAAACAACTTCTAAATTCACTTGATCCAGATTTTTACTTTGTACTGCACAGGCGTTTTACTTTAAACTGCTCAGTCCTCTAAAACATATCTGATTTTCTTCTGAATGTACAAAATTCAGGAGAATGACTTGTAAACAATATTCAGCCGTAAGCATTTTAGAGAAAAATAAAAATGTGTCACTGCCTGTACCTGTTTTGTCTGTTTTTAGATATACTTTAAAAATCAATGAAATAAAAATTGAGGACAAGGTGTAGTTATCTTGGTCACAGTTTTATTATCAGGAAAAAAAAGATTAAACTAATTATTTTAACCAAGTAGAACTGTAGGCTACTTACTTGAGTATAACACTGGATTTAATTCACTTAGTTACATTTCCGAAAGCTTGTACGTCTAGTTTAATGGACTGTGCGCGTGTGGTTATAAGTACTGAACCATTAACGCAGACTTTCACGTTAAGCGCCAAGGTTAAGTTGTTTTAATGGGACTCTCTGAATTAACGATCTTATCAGATCAGATGGAAGCACGGAGATCAATAAAACAATATCTGCCTCTAATCAGACTCCAATCTTCGTCACAAGTTATGCGAGGTATCTCCTGGTTATGAGATATCTGCTGTGATACGCTCGCTTTCAACTTTATCATCTACGTGCATCGCATATTCTGAAAAGGAGCTCGGTGAAACCTTGCGTGTGCAATATATCAGGCCTATCTGTCCCCAGCTGCGAAAGAGAGGGAAAGAGAAAGATTGGATCTCGTCTTTTATAAGATCTGCCACTACAAAGGCGGTATCTCTCCTCCGTCCTCAGATTGCTATCTGGTATGGGACAGAAATAGAATACTGTACAAAATACTTTCATCAAGCTGTGAGGGGGATATCTAACGAAGGAGCGTGCAGTAAAGATCGCTCCAGCAGAAAAGTTAGCTCTTGAAACACATTAAACGCAAATTTCCTCCATTAAATATGAGAATCATCTGCGTAAATGTCACTACCCTCCAAATCTCTGATTGTGTTCAGCTCATATTGTTCATGTGAAAGGCTGCTATTATGGCAATTAGCAATTATAATCATTTTCACCATTTGATTTCCTAATGAGATTGATGTAATCTACTGTATTTGATTTGCAGGGCAACAAAATCCACTGAACTTCAATAGGTTAAACAAAGCTACACGTGAAAATCATTTATCAGGGGAGCTCAGAGTAAACAACCTACAGAAATAGATTCTTTTCATGTTTCATGCTGCCTACATCTCATTTGTACGTTGTACATTGGAGACAAACGCCTACAGAGAGGGTTGATTTGTTTACTTTCTTCGCTGCACCTTATTTGCTGGAGGAAAATGTAAAGAGCCTGGAAAATTAATACTTAATGACTGTCATTCATTAGCTATTCTCCTGTTATCAGGGGGAAGGTGCAGTGTGTCATTTGGAGATTTGATTTTATCTTATGACAAACAGGGGCAGGGAGTTGAGGTCGTTTCTGTTTCATGGTCCCCAGTGAATGGATCCTTAAACGTTTCAGGTGCACAGAGCTGTGGTAATCTCAAGAAACTATCTTCTGATCTTCCTTCCAGACCCCTAGTAAGAAAATTTGGGTCTGGACCTCAATGGGCCAACTTTTTTCTTCTACCCCTAGCTTTTATCAAAATGAGTGAGATATCTCAACAACTACTAGATGGATAGCCACGAAATTGTACATAGACTGCATATATTTGACACTTTCCCAGTTTTACCAACCCCTTGTAATGAAGGGTTCATGACATTGCCCAAGGACACTTGGACACTATAATTAAAGAGCTGGGGATCGAACCGCTTACCATCTGGTTAGTGGACAACCCATTTTAACTCCTGAGCCACAGTTGCTCTAAATCTGGGTGTTACAACAGAGTAGCCATAGCAGGCCATTTCTCTGGGCCCCACGCTGGGAGGGGACCACATCAGCTGATCCCACAGTAGAGTGCAACAACATCATGGTGGAAAACCCGCTAACAAGGCCCCATGCCGATTGCTATCTGCCAAAAGCCTTGTGATTTTAGAAGTTTGTTTGTAGACTAGAAATTCTATCATGGGTTTAATGGGGGTCCCACTTGCCTGAGGCCCCCAAAGTCTCTTTAAACACTTCTGACCACAGCTACTCAAATTCCCTTACCAGCATTCATGTTCTCCTCAGGACGAACTATGATCCCTTAAACTTTTATTTTTCTTTATCTCATCATACTTCCAGTTCTGCCAATGATTTGGTTTATGAACAATAATGACATTCTTTACCCTTGTAGTGCTTTGTGTTTTGTGCTAATTAACATAGCGTTAGCATGCCGCCATGCAAAACTTTAGATGAGAACTTGGTGAACATATCGCCTGAAAGCATGTTGTCATTGTGGGTATGCTAGCATCATTGCACTCATATAGTGCCTCACAGATCTAAGGAAGATGGCTGTGGGCTCTTGTTTCTACTCTGCTGCCTTTGTTTCTCCCTCTTGTGTGAGATAAAGCATGAGGTCTTATAGAATTTGCAAATCACATGCTTTAATTAGACCAAACTCTTTGAAAAACAGCAGCAGAAATGAAAGCCTGTGTGCAGGGAAGACTATTTCTCTGTTGCTGTGTTTTATTCACATCCTGTGTGCTGTGCGAAAAAAACAATAGTTTTCATCTGTAGCTCAATGTCGGTTCTATGTTGATCCTGTTTGCAGTTTGACTCAACACTGGCTGCCAGCAGAGGGTCTGTGGAGAGTGCGTGAATCCAGTTTCACCCACTGAGGGATTCCGCTTCCCTTCATTTGCCAAGAAATTTAAGAAGAATATGAGGCGCCCTCCACCAAGTGTGGCTTCTTCTTCCCTTTTAGCATCTTCTACTCCATCGCGCTCATTCATCCTGTGAGCCAGAGAGGTCCGCGAGACTCATTAGCGCCCGCCTCTTTGTTTCATGCCGTGTTTCCCCAAAGGCATTGCTAGCACCATTAGCCCAGGCAGCAGTGAAATTTCAAACTGCCTGGGCAGACGGATGCCTTCCAAATCAAAGTGTGCTTCCCTCTTTAATTAGCATTTTTCAAACATCAATATATTTTCTCCCAGCCTCCCAGGACCAAAACTCTGTTGAATTAATTATTAACAACCCCACTGTCTTCCTCTTTCATTTATTTCCCACCTCCTCTTCTTCCTTTGAAAGCAGCCTTGGTTTCCAAGTTTCTGCCTGCAGTTGGATGTGAATGCAACGTGGACACTCAGTGACAGCTTTCACCCGCATGGGGGAGGGTGTAATAGCACACATTTGTGCATAAAGTGATCAATTTGGGTTCAAACCAAGAATAAAAGCAAAATGAATGCCCATGAAAGCTTGTGTGCACGATTCTTTGTTGTCCTCAGGGCAAGTTTAATTATGTTTGCATCCTTTCTTCATTAATTCATTGTCTGATATCAGATTTTGGTGTTCATTTTGCCTAAGTGAGGCAGAGGCATAATCACCTGATGAAAAATGAGATGACTCCTCTTTAGAATTCCCCCCCGGTGGAGAACAGAGGGTACTATCTCTCACTCTATCTGTCATAAAAAGGAAGAAAAAGTGAGGCGACAGACTTGAAAGGCAGGGGATTGAATTGGAGGCACAATATGGTTGAGGAGATAAAGCTGAAAACGAGGGAGATAACCCCTTTCCTCCTCTTGCCTCAGCTAGCCACTGTGACAGAGCTAAGGTGGGAATAACCAAGGCCATCAGCGCTCTCCATGGCAACCACTCAAATTTCTGCTCAAATACATCTCATCCTGATTGAATCCCATAAACCTACCCACTGAAAGTGCAGGTCATCTGCTCAGCATCGGAATACTGGTGAGTATAATGGTCCCGGTTCATTATGAAACAAATGCTGCTTTGTAGTTTGCACTGAAGTCCAGATATTCTCCTGAACATTTCCCAGGGGGGCTGTACTGTGTCTGAATCTGTTGCTACAGACATTCTCCAGAATTTCTCCAGCCAGGCCCCTGGTGAAATGTTGGGAGATGCCCGAGTGAACCGATGTGAGAATACAGCAAGGTAATGTCTGGAGAATTCAGCGAGTGAGTGGGTGTTTTGATCACGTTTCCAACAGCCAAACAGCTCAGTAGGTTAGACTCAGAGGTTCTGTTGTTGTACATCTGTGGTGATCGATACCATTGCTATAATGAATGTGGTTGTCTTCATACCAGCTCTTGAAATAAAAGTTTAACAGTTTCTTAACATGGCCGTGAAATCAGAGGATTTTACAGCTGTTTAAATGGCGTAGTCTTAAGTATTGAGTAAACTCACTTACAGCAAACTGAAAGCGATGAGAGATAATTGGATTAGAAATGAAAGCTAACCAAGAAACATGCTGCCTAAGTGATTGTGCTTTGTTGGCTGTCAACTGATGAACATTTTTTTCTTTAGATCAATACCTTTTGACGTTTCTCTAAAGGAAGAATTTACAGCTTTTCTTCTAACAACCACATACAAACAGCACTAGTATATACTGTACTTTTTCTATCATAACTCATGCAGACATACACACTTAAAGGGCTACATGTACAAAGGGTTAACACAGCACACTCCAGGTGTCTAGATTGTTAACACACACATCTATATTGTCTGTGAGAGATTTGCCACAGAATACAGTAAATCAAGCAATCAAGTGCTTCAATAAAACTGCTGTCATTTCCCATTTGATCCAATGTGATACCATCTGCACTCAGCTCCCCCCTCTGGTGTCTCCGCACAGTTCATCTCCACATCAGCAAACAGCTCGCGCGCGGTGAGGAAACCGCCTTAATGTCGCTGATCACAGACCCCTCAAAATCAGGTCTGATTTTTGGAGGAGAGGAAGATGACTAAGCGGCGGCGGCGGCAACAAAGTGAAGTGGCTCAAAGGGGAAGAAACAGTGACTTTGTTGAGGAGCTGTGCAGTCGTGTGAGGGTGCAGATAATCTAACGAGGAGGCTGAGAGCCGCTGGTATCACAAAGGATCTAATGGACAATGACAGCACTTTCATTTAAAAACGTGACTAAAAAACAGTGTTGCTATGAAATTGGATCGTTTGGCTTATTCTCCTATAAAAGGCAGAGAATTGGAAATCTGTTGAACACATGCAGCTTGACAGTCTGATGTCAAGTAGATAATAGTCACATTAAAGGGGCATTCCACGGATTTTACACATCAAGGTCACTCTACTCAGTTGCTTACCCTTTGAAAACAGTTGTATAATGTCTTGTGTAATTTCCGCTTACAGGATATCATGACCTCAACTGCTTTGACTATTTTCAAAAATCTGTCTCCTGCAAGTAAACTTTATGGAGTGTAAATACTAAATCACTGGAGGATTCCTCTAAACTCCAGAGTTTACTATCTGCTAAAGACCATGCAGTACTGATGGAAACCTCCAGATTAACTCCTGAATCAGTTTCCAAGATCATAAATGAATCACTGGCATTGTTTGGATAACATGTAAAGCATTGGGAGGCTCCATCAATACTACTACATTTTAGTTTGAAAACTCATCAACTCTGCTTTGGAAATCTGAGCTGTTTGGAAACGCTGCTGGCTACCATTTAGTTTGAAAACTTCTAAGCAGATTTTTGGTCTGGACACAAAAACACTTACAACTGCCTGCTGATTGGTTCTTTCTGGTCAAGACGTAGCCTGCGCTTAAACATCGGCTTCTTATCACATGACCCCCTGTGGAAGAAAAAAAAACTATCATCAGTCACCGCTACCGATCTAGAACATCAGCTGGTTGCTAGTGTCAGAACTGTAGTGTGTGGGTGGACCCATGAATGCAGACACAAAAAGTGTCCTTTTAGGCAGACAGCAAAATCTGAATACCCAAATTAACACTGTCAGATTTAATGTCAACTATTTTAAATGTCCATATGGGTCCACACCACAGACTTTATTTAACTCTTTACTTAATACCTTCACAGTAATTAAGTGTTATTGACTCTCTAGGAGTTAAAATTTAACACTTCTTCTCTAACCAGAGTTAGTTTGTCTCAACACTATATGTAGTGTTAGATAGTCAACTCTCTCATGGGATCATTTGTTAACTATACAAATGCTACCCCATATTAATGGAAAAATAAAGTTGGCCGAAAAAAAATAGGCCATGTTTGGTTAATACGCATTTATGCATATGCTCTATATACACTGCTCAAAAAAATGAAAGGAACACTTTTTTATCAGGGTATGGCATGAATTCAATTGCACTTTTTTGATAATTATCTGGTCAGTTAAGTAGCAGAGGGTGTTGTTAATCAGTTTCAGCTGCATTGGTGTTGATGGAATTAACAACAGGTGCACTAGAGGGGCAACAATGAGAAGACCCCAAAAATAGGAGTGGTTTTGCATGTGGAGGCCATTTCAAGTTTCTCCCTCTTGATCACTTCGACTGGTTTTCCATTAGTGTTGGCTTTAGCTAGAGTCATTATCTCTACTGGGAGCATGAGGCGATTTCCTAACCCTACAGAAGTTGCACAGATTGTCCAACTCCTCCAGGATGGCACATCCATGCGTGCCGTTGCAAGGAGATTTGATGTGTCTCCCAGCATAAGCTCCTGAACATGGAGGAGATTCCAGGAGACAGGCAGTTACTCTAGGAGAGCTGGACAGGGCCGTAGAAGGTCCTCAACCCATCAGCAGGACCGATATCTGCTGCTTTGTGCAAGGAGGAACAGGTTGAGCACTGCCCGAGCCCTACAGAATGACCTCCAGCAGGCCACTGGTGTGAATGTCTCTGCCCAAACAGTCAGAAACAGACTTCATGAGGGTGGCCTCAAGGCGCAACGTCCTGTAGTGTGCCCTGTGCTCACTGCCCAGCACTGTGGAGCTCGATTGACATTCGCTATAGAACACCAGAATTGGCATGTCAGCCACTGGCACCCTGTGCTTTTCACAGATGAGAGCAGGTTCCCCCTGAGCACCTGTGATATACGTGAAAGGGTCTGGAGAAGCCAAGGAGAATGCTATGCTGCCTGCAACATCGTTCAGCATGACCGGTTTGGTGGTGGGTCAGTGATGGTCTGGGGAGGCATATCCATGGAGGGACGCACAGACCTCTACAGGCTAGAGAACGGCAGTCTTACTGCCATTAGGTATCGGGATGAAATCCTTGAACCCATGGTCAGACCCTACGCTGGTGTAGTAGGTCCTGGGTTCCTCCTGATGCACGGTAATGCCTGGCCTCATGTGGCAAGGGTATGCAGGCAGTACCTGGAGGATGAAGAAATTGATGCAATTGAATGGCCCTCACGATCACCTGACCTAAACCCGATAGAACACCTCTGGGACATTATGTTTCGGTCCATCAGACGCCGCCAGGTTGCTCCTCAGACTTTACAGGAGCTCACTGATGCCCTTAGACAGATCTGGGAGGACATCCCACAAGACACCATCCGTTGTCTCATTAGGAGCATGCCGCGACGTTGTCAAGCATGCATACAAGCACGTGGGGGCCACACAGGATATTGAGAAGCATATTGAGTTGCAGAAATTTAATTTTGGCAAAATGGACAAGCCTGCCACATCACTTTTTTACTATGATTTTCGGGGTGTCTATAAAATTGAGCCCTCTGTAGGCTGAAAACTTTTATTTCCATCAAAGATGTGGCATCCTTTTGTTCCTTTGACATTAAACTGTCCATATCAGTATAAATATCCAACATAATTTTTTTTCACAATGAGATCTGATGTGTTTTCAAAGTGTTCCTTTCCTTTCCTTTTTGAGCAGTGTATTTATTTCCCGGACTCCGTCATATTCCTCATTTTCTGTGAAAAGATTTGTGAGGTTAGCTTTCTGTACAATTTATCTTGCAAAATATAATTACAAGTACTAAATTAAGAACCAATGTGATGATGATTCCATGCATGAGTGATTCACTTCAATGAACATGGCAAACTTTGTGGCCTGATGAGGCAGATGCTGCTGTAATATTTACCACACACTGTCTTGCAAAACAACTTAATTAGAGTGCTGGCACATCGTTTGTGTTGCCCATTTCACAAGATTTTGTTGGGCTGGTTATCCAGCATGGTTTGGCATTAGCCCACAACCAAAACAGCTTGGTTAGCACTTGTTAAGTTGATGGGACAACTATCACTCAATTAATTTAATAGCTCTTAGTCTTCAAATTAAAATTTTTAGCAGACCTAAATGCATGATTAAGCTAACTTGGTGAAGGTACCAGTGGTTAGGGTGGCTTCTTACAAAATTACACAAATATTTGATTTAAAGACACTTCATTTTGCCCAATTTTTTTTGCAAACTGAGAGTTAAATGAGATTTGACCCTGTCCAGAGTATAATCACCCCTACTTTTGCTCAAATTTGACCAACACCGAAAATGTAACTTGTGAATTTGCTCTGTACTTACAAAACAAGTCCAAAAAAACCAGAAAAACACTTGCAAAAACTAAACTGACCAAAACATTACAAAACACTAGGAACAAGAAGACACTGGAAACAAGACAGTGAAAAACTGTGATGAACCGACGATGTGTGGAAAGACGACGACAAACTAACAAAGACAAAAGGAAGCCCAGGGACTTATACACACAAGGGAGGCAGGGTGGATTGAACACAGGTGAAACACATGAGGAACAGGTGCAGCCGATCACAGGGTGGGGGAAACCGGACAAAGACAGGAAGTCAAGCCAGAGCAACACAAGGAGTAAAAACTTCAAAACATAACAGGAAACTCAGAACTAAATGAGCAAAATGTCCACACAGAAAAGTGTCCGACAGAAACCCAAAACTCTTTATCTAAGAGTCCAGAGTCATGACAGCTAGTCACACACACCAATCACAGCCCATTCTCTCAACAGAGAGGGCCATTGAAATAAGACCACTCTCACTCATCCCTGCTCAGCTACACTGACTCTCATGCTGCCGCTGCTGGCCTCCACCACCCCAGCCTCCACCTTCTAGCTCAGAGTCCAAACATGGTGATGGTAAACAATATTTATCTTGAATTAAAAACATTATCTTGCCTGCTTAGGCCCACTGGGTTTTTTGCATGTGTCCTGCTGTGTGGGAACATTTAAGAATGGAGCCATACGCGGCAAGCATAACCATTATCCCATTTGTGCAATAAATGATTAAATCAAGACAAAGTGTTCCTGACTGAACAGCTGTTGGTCTGATTCTGCTTTCTACTGTTTTTTAATGCTGCTTCACGTTTGTAGCCGTGTTCTTTCTGCAACTAACGCCCAAATGCTGCATGTGTGCACCGGCACTTGCATGCCTAGATGTGATGGTATGGATTAAAACTTACTTAGAGCCAAAAAGCCTGTATGGACAGAGATTTTCTTATCTTAGTTTGAAAATGATGTTTTCATTGGAAAATGTATGGATGCAGCTTTAGTTGATTGATTAATTGTAAACAAAAATATTTTCACCTACATAATAACTAACTGTTACTTTAACCAATGACATCTGGTTGCATCAATGTTGCTTCTCTTACCCCTCACGAGCTGGGCTAAGGCTAACACCCTCAGGAAAATGAGAGCTTTGAAAGGGATGAAGCCGTCACATCCCAGACTGCGTTGCCAATGCTTTTGTTCTGTTCTCTACTTCTGTTCGTCTTTGAAAATTGACCAACCCTGATCTCGTAGGTTCAGCTCTCATTGCACACAGGAGCTCCTTTTGTACTGTGACAAACTGTGTTAACTCTGTGTCTGTTCTGTTTGTCTGATGCTCTCCTCCTCTTCACCTCCCCAGTAGTTTTCTGTCTCGTTTGGTGTCTCATCTGTCTGTTGCCCCTCATCAACAAGAATGGTTTTAATTTTCTGATGTCACGATTTTATTGTTAAGATGTTTATTTACAATTGTTTGAACACACCAGATTATAAGCAGACTATGGTGGCCCTGAAGGCTCAATGCACCACAACTTAATAAAACTCCTGTAATTACACAAAATATTTCATTAATTTGACAACACATATTACTTACAACACAACCACAAACTCACAACACAACCAAATACTTACAACACAACCAAATACTCACAACAAAACCACATATGCACAACCAAATACTTACAACGCAACCAAATACTCACAACACAACAAACCACTCTAAACCAATACTCACAACACAGCTAGATCCTCACAACACAACCAAATACTCACAACACAAGAAACCACACTAAAGCAATGCTCACAACACAACCAAATACTCACAACACAACCAAATACTTACAGCACAACCAAATACCCATAGCACAACCATATATGCGCAACCAAATCCTCACAACACAACCAAATCCTCACAACACAACCCAATACTTACAACACAAGCAAATACTCAAATAGAACAGGAGTGTTTACAGGAGACACTCAGTGCAACTCAGTTGCAGTGCATTAAGCTCTCAGGGCCACTGTAGCAAACCATTGATACACTATTCCATCCCATCGGTGCTTAAATGATCATCAATGCTCGTTGTTCCATGCGGGGGGACAGTCACACAACACAGCCACACTATTGGATGCAGCCACAAGCCGATATTCAGCAGTTATTTACTGACCGCAGTGTAAACAGTGCACCTTCCATAGGATCACCTAACCCTCCTTCATTCCTCTGTTGTTGCTCCTTCAACTTCTTTCTCTCTGTTGTGTGAGTAAATATTGTTGGTTTATCTCTTCCATCGCACACAATTTACACACTGTAGTTATAATCACAAGTGAATCTTATATCATCATCAATTTGGTTAGAAGTACAATTGTATGTTTGGGTATGTATGGCCTCAGACGCCCAGGCCTAGCAATTCCCAAATGCTGTATACCCTAATTATATTGAATTCTGTGTACATTTTTTGAATGCACTGTAGATTCTCTAACTGTACTGAATCCTTATTTTCTTCTCTCACTGCCTCCTCTTATGAATAAATAATTCAAACGCTCCTTCGATCTGTCTGCTGAGGTGTAATTGCACCAATGATGTTGTTTTTTCCTTGCAGAGCTGCTCTGCCTCTATAAAATGTATGTGTAATTAAGACTCCAATCTGTCACCTTTTCCTTTCCCATATGTTTGAATTGATGCAGTCCCGTCTTGCACTGCAGTCCCGGTCTCTTCTATTTGATCCAGATTATTGTTACACCCTCGGGGTATGCTGTTGTTTTCCAAGATATTAAGGATACATATTGCGATATAAAGTCTTAATTGAATCACTGTCTGTGCATTAAATGTAACAGCAACCTTATTAGGTGAATATGATACAAGTAAGCAGGGTAGAATAACCTGCATGATAGCAAACATAATATGGATTTTCTGTAGCAGGTGGGGAAACAGATGGTAAAAAAGAAACAGGGGAAGCAACTTAATTTCATCAAAGCCTTTTCTGACATCTGATGCTTAGAACTTCACTATCGACGAGAGCTAATTGTATTTTTATCTGCTTGTTAACCTATGGTGCCACATATCAACATCATTATGCAAATGGTGTTCACTGAATTGAGGAATCAAATCAAATATACTGTATATCTCTAAGATATATAAATGACTTCAATGAGAAATCCCCTCTGACGTCCTCTGCACATCCTTTACTTTTATTGCTCCATTTTCAAAGCACACACACACACAATTTCCTTTTTATGTTGACATTTGATGTGTCATAATTGGATGAAAAACATATTAAACTGCAGTTATCTAAAATTATTGTTCGCCCGTTTACTGTCACTTCAAGCTTTACTTCTGTTACTGTAATCACATCTAAGAATAATTCAAGATGGATTGAAACCTGACCCCTCCTCTGATGTAATTATGTCAATATTCAGTGTGTGGAAAGAGCCACTCTGTGTCTGATTTTCAAATACATCCATGGTCTGTCTCTTCTGTCTTTTCGATTACTGCAGCTAAAGTTACACTTAAATTACACTGAGATCAGCCATTGTTCTCTGTCTTATTAAAGCAATAAGGAAACATGGCTGCAGGCATTTCTGCACATCAATCTGCTGAAGCGTTTATCTGCTGTGATTATTTCAACCACTGACTGATGATGGGTGACAACATTATTATGTGAGGATGAGGTGTGAGCTGAAGCCACAAAGACGCTGCTGCCAGAGAGCTTTTGGCTGTGGTGTTAGGCTATGGATAGTTGTATGCTAATGCTAGCAAAATTTCTATTGTTGTACCAAAAATGCTAATGTACACGTTAAAGTGGGGCAGATGGAAAAGGCCTCTGTCTGACATCACTTACAATGTTGAGTCCAGCTTCATGATCCCCTTCCAATCACAAAAAAGCCTTTAGCCAACATGGCTTTGACCTGTGAAAGGAATTATTATAGAATGGAAATTGGTCCATATACTATCCTTTTTGAACATTTCTCTAAATATTACTAAACATATATGATTGTTTTTGTTAAATTTCATTTCAAATTATGTTTAAACATTGGTTTGGGCTTTCAGTTTGTTAAGAACACACCACACTCATTGAACTCGTTTTGTAATATTTTGCTGTAAGTGTCATTATATGCCAATTACATTACATTGGCTGAGCCCAGTTCATGAGGTGTTCTTGTTCTGAAATGTTTGGCAGTCACTAAACACCTTCAGGTACTTCAACACATTGTTTTGGACTGGAGGAGGGCCAACCCTGATTTGCCTGTAGCCTGGGTAAACAAAGATGCATCTCAGACAGACTTGTGATCCAGGCAACAGAGATGCATGTGGCTGAGTGTAAATGACAGTGCCTTAAATCTCATCTAGATTTTAGCCGCATAAAAGACAGCTGCAAGTGTAAATAGGCCGTTAATGACTGAATGAAATGTTTTATTACTGTGATGTGAATTTTGGCACTGACAATTTGTTCAGAATTAATTTATCACAGTAAACAACAAAGTCATTCTGCATCTTTGTATTTGTACTGTGGAAGGACTGATGTTTCAGTTGGACGTGATGAATGAATGAGAAGCAGTTATGCGAAGGGGGAATCTGTTGAGAGTTTGATGACAATTTTTTTCCTCCTTAAAAAGACAATAAAAAAATCCATCGAGCCATCCATATGGCTAATCCCTCAGGGGTCGCAGAGGGAGCTGGAGCCAATACTTCCTATCGTTCATTCTCATTATCATTCCAAGCAAAGCTTAACTTATAATAATGAAACAGAAGGAAATGTCCAACCCTCGTTACACTTTTGAAAGTGAAATGGTGCCTGAGTTGCAGGCTCAGTGTCTGTGATTGACAGACCCACAAACTCCAGCCTTAAAGTTCCTAAGCTTTGAAAAGTACAACCCCCACAGCCAGAACCCTTTTACTACGTGGATCTATCCTGCGGGAACTGCATCTAGGAACCTCCATGTGATTGAAACATTCTGAATGAAAAACATTTCTGAAAGAAAAAACTCACATCATGTCATCAGTATATACTTGTATGGCACAAAATGGGCACACACGCAGAAAATACATACTTTATTTCTCTGTTTGCTTCATGATATTTGTTTTATCTGGACCAATAATACCGTTTATACCGACATTTGTGAATTGCTAATAATTCATACTGTAAATTCTTCCACCTACTGTGACTTACACTATTAGCATATGCATTGGTTGGAAAAGGCACGGGAGAGAATGCAGCTTTGTGCGGATGCTTATTCCTTTAGCTTTGACTCAAAGCTCTGCAGGGCTTTGTCATTTAAAATATTCCAGAGGTCGAAAAATGTGAAATAATCGGAAAATGGGAGAAGAAATAGTTGCTAATTAATATTAGCTCAAAAGTGACCTTTACTGAAACAGTAATAATATGAGGGTGGCTGCTTAAATTTCAATAACATATTTTTGAGGATTGTTAGCATTAATGTAATGAGAAATTTTTTATGGGTTTCCATCATCTCTATGCACATATAATCATCTGTAAATCCACAGCGCTCTTTTTCACAGGTGCTCTGGCTGTCATGTGAGTATTTTGACATTTGCCTCGGATTGTGTAGCCATCTGTGAATGTGATGAGCTTTTTTTTTCTCTCCCAAAAAACACATGCAGTGCCTGGGGTAAGAGTATTTTTCATCCTTTATCTTTTTCTTCTCCCTCTCTGCCTACATTTTTTGCGCCTCTCAGCTTGTGTTCGATCTTTCATGTGATAGGAAAACACCCACGCCTCACGCTGGTGTTTCAGAGCGGAAGAAAACTCAATACTGTGATACCTGCTGTACTCATACAAATCACATTTCATTCATCACAATTACTTTGGCCCCACATTCGAACTCAATGACCATTTTATTAGCACTCTGAAAGCAACCTGAGATGCAGTGAGTTCATATGCAGATCCGAAACTAGGCTACGCTGAGTATGACATTAACATCTGATGGGGATTGCCCGGATCGTTGATGGTTTTCAATTCACCCTGTCCTCCACTATCAAAGCCCAAGGCCTCCACATGAACTCTGAATGTTCTCGGTGAAAACGTGCTCAGCTAGACTGAAGCAGGTCTCATTGAGGGGCATGGTAGGATTACAGGAATTCAAACAAGGACTTAAATAATGTGGGCTTGTCTGGAAACATCAAATTCTATCACACTATGCTGGTGCATGATGAGGTAAACCTGTGCAGAGATTGAAGAGCACAGACATCAGTAACTGGTCAGGGTGAAGGGTTAAACCTACTACACACATGATAGGGAAAAACAGAACAAAATGGAAATAGTGAAATATGTTTTATCCACGAGACCACAATCTTTTCTAAACCCGTAAAAGTTGTCAAAGACACAGCATCATTTGCTGAGAGCCCACAAACAACAGGGTTACACTGAAATCATTCTTGTTCTGACAAATTCATCAGACAGAAATCAACACTGTGGGTGTGCGGATTAACTAAATGTCTGATCACGTCCTGTTTCCTACCAACAATCAACAGGACTTTGATTACAACAATGTGTTGATGGGATGAGGGCAGAGAGTCAGGTGAAGGTTGAAAAGGTTTATCGTACAACTTCGGCGGATATGGTTGTTGTTCTGCAGTTTGGTTCCTGGAGTGAGCAGCGCAGGCAGGTGAGCAGAGTAAATGGGTTTTCAGTTCCAGTGCAAGGTACTGTTGATGGACTCTGACCGAGAGCTCTGAATAGAAAGCTGGATGTGGGAAAGTGGGCAGGTAGGAAAGGTATCAAGCAACAAAGTTCTACTGTAGTTGGCCGTAGCATATCTACCAATGAAGAGGATTGGTGATTTATCGTTGAACGAGCTGGGTGTAAGTAAAGCAGAAGGGTTGTGGCATTGATTGCAGGATGATTCTCAGTTGAACAGGTTAGTTGACATAAAGCAGGTTGATTGGAAGCAGAATCGAACAAGAACACACACAGACAGGACCAGAGACAACATGAGGGCAAACAACACACACACAAGGGCAGGGGAAGCACAGGGAAGAAGGGTAAACAGGCTCTGAGGCAAGACATCCTAACTGGTTATTATTTCAATCGTGACCATTGCGGCCCGCCAACCATAACCAAGTAGCTATTTTAACTCTAACCATGACACTGACGGATATCATTGTCCTCTGGTCAGGGTCATAGACTGGATTTAAGGATGGACTACATTACTGCTCCTCAATAGTGAAGCCAATGCATCTCAATCGCCAAGTGGTGGCTGGCTGCAGTACAGGTCGTAAATCCCAATCCTTGATGTTAGCAAATGGAACATGAATCAATTTAAAAAGTCAATACACATCAAAACAACTTTTCTATAAATTAGTTTCTGTCATATTAGGTCACACTTATCACACGAATGTTCTTTCCACTAACTTTGGGTTTAATTAGTTATTTCATAATTTAAATAATATATATATATATGTGATTGTTCAAGTGCAATTATCAACAGGAACACATTACCTCAGATCTATCCCCCAATCACTATTGCAAAGACTCCAGATGCACAAAGAGCAGTGAGACGAGTCTATAGTCTATAGTCAGTGATCAGATAAATATAAGCTTGCACATTTTCGTCTGGAGGAACACAGGTTAACCTTACTTAAAGATGAATGTAAGAAAAACTATTATTAATGTCCTGTTTTGGTTAGTCAATTAAAACACTTACAAAAAGTAAAAGCCACACTACTACACCTGATGTTGCCTTCAGAGATAAATTCTGAGAAATGGTCCAATGTGCGTAAATTACCTGTGGAACCATGTCAATCAAGTGATGATTGAAATGTAAAATGTTGAAGGTGAATGTTTTATACCTTCAATAAAATCATGTTGTGACTTTGCATTCATTTAAAACATGAGGATAACAAACAGTCTCATCAACTAAACACACATTTTCTTCAGCAGATGAGTGTAAAATGTAGGCCAAGTTGGATGTACCTTGATTCAGATCTATGACAATATGCTTTTAGAAAGAGGTTTGATGCATCACATAACAAATTCAGCAACACTTTCATTGCCTTACCGACAAATGTCTGTATGATCGACCAGTAACTGGTGCAATTGGAGCTTGTATAAGCCTAATTAACAACACAGGCATGTGTTGTTCTGAGAGAGTCACTGTAATTATGCAGTTTGCAAAAATCAATACAGTTTTGTGGGTCGCAGGCTTTGGGGCAGCAGAGTAGTTTCATGATTTGTCATAATCCTAGAGAGTCTGGTTCTTACAGTCTATTCAAACAGTGTTTATCAGTACGAGACTGTAGAGTTGATATAACAGTATTTTGTAAACAGATCGCAAAAACAATGGGCGATGGGTGTCAGGCAAACTCATTATAATAAAATTTGTCCTCTGAAAATAAAAAAGGCTGAACCTGAAGAGACCTCCAGGAAGTGGAAGAACTTGTTTTGCAAGCAATAAGAACACTCATTAAAAAGTTGTTAATAACTGCCAATGTTGTTACATTTGTAATTATTATATTTATATTGTGGTTTCATTTAAAAAAAATAGACAATTTGTGAGAATAGAATACGATTAACTGTCTTTATTCATTTAATTTGATTAGTTAAACACGAGAAGCCTATATTGTATTAAATGTGATATACTTAGCAATTGAGATTTGGGCCAGAATGCATCGTTGACTTGCAAGGTAGAGCGTTTAAAGCCGTCACAGTCTGACAGTATGAAATTTCATTTGACACTTTTGAGGTTGTTTGATAGAATGAGAACGCCAAATGGCTGAGGGGGCAAAAAGAAAAAATCTGCAAAGTTGGCGATGATTTAAACAAAGTTTCTCTCTTTAAAAAAAAAAAAAATGCTGAGCTACTTGAATTCAAAGTTGTTATTCAAACACAAACCGATTCTCCCTCCTCTACTGAACTGGGCTTTGATGCCAGCACGAATTGGGCAAAGATGACAGTGAAGAATAATTGATTATTTCCTGGGTTGTACGAGTGTTGCGTCTCACTGAGAGAGAAAATGTGACTTTGCCTCTTTATCCCTCCTTATTTCCCATTCTGTCGATTTGCTTTGAAAGATGCTGGCTGCTGAGGTAATGTGTACGTGTGCGCTGCAGCTTCCAGACAGACAAGGTGTTCCCTTTGATACACTGTGAATAGGGAACTTTTGGCTCATGGGCATTTTCTTCAGCACAGAACATGACATGTTGCATCAAACAGACAAAGCGCTCATTTGTTTGAAGTTTACACTTTACTAGCAAAATATTAAAACGCTGCACTGTCTGTTGGATCACATAAGTACAGTATGGGAGAGATATTCAAATCCCACAATATAATTCAAAGTCTTTAAACATTCCAGTCATGGCATTGTTCACTTTTTAATACTTACCTGCAGAGGAACAGAGGCTGATCGTTTTAGAATTTGATAAAGTGGATTCTCTCTGTGTCCCTGCAACAAGAATTGTTTTGTAAGGAAACAATACCCACAGTAGTTTTTCTATTGTGACACATTTTAAAAACCCAGTATAAATCATTTAGTGACATTCAGCCTCATTTTACCAGGCACAACAGCATGACCGGTAATATTTACAAAGTGTGTGTGTGTGTGTGTGTGTGTATCTGTGTGTGTGTGTCTCTCTGATCCCTCACAGGTCCAAAAACTTTACCGGTGAGAAATTGAGATTGATATGAAGTGAAACGCTATTGCTGAAGGTGTGATCCTCTCACAAGTCTTTAATGTTTCAGTTGAATTACTGTGTTAAACCTGAGAAAAATAATAAACATGTCATTATACAGATGTTGAACATTTTTTATTATAAGTGAGAACAAACGTTGAGCCAGCTGCGACTTCAGAATAAGAATAAATATATTACTTTCCAGGTTAGAGTTTTTTTAGAAGGAAAAAATGTACCAAGTAGGTTTTATGTGTGTAAAAAATGAATCAGGCGGTGGAGCCGGTGGGCAGGTTCTGTTTCTGCTATGTGCCTGAACCTCCACCACATCTTGCCTACAAACATTTAGAGAAACAGAACTTACAAGGTTTTATTTTTTTGCATGTACAAGATTAGATTTGGGAGTTATTCCTCAACCATGTTGGATTTATCTTCCTCTTGTCGGTTGTCTTTTAGCACTTAAATTGTAAAAAAAAAAAGGTAAGAGTACTGTGGTAAGAGTGACATTGATTGAGGCAAAGAGCAAAGGCCTCCAACAGGTTTCTGGAAAACTTCCCTTCAGCTGCGTTGTCTCAAACACTTGTCTTCCAGTGCAGTAAACACAAGAAATTGTCTGCTTGAACTCCCTGTAGCGCTTGTGGAAAACTGCCAGAATGTGAGTTACACAGTGGACCAGTGTCAACATTTCTAGTCTGGCACACTTTCCCATCGGCTTTCAAGTCTGTGTTATAGTAACATAAAACTTTAATGTCTCGGTGGGGCATTCATTTTGTTGACTAGCATTTGCACACGGAAGTATAGTAAATGACACAGCACTGTGGAAGCTGCTTACTGCTGCCTCATCAACTCTGCTCTCAAGTTTGCATTTCAAGTCTAGACTATCACGCACATGCCATCTTGTAAAGATGTTAATGTGCATACATGTGCAGTGACAACAAAAGTCGTAACTTTTCCCTTTATTAGCACCAATGACGTCATCCAATAACCACACAGTTTTCCGTGTGTAGCGGAAAACGCACTCTACTCTAATTAATTGAATTGCAAGGCTGTCCACTTGGACGCTTGCTTTTCAGCCTTTTTATTGTAGGCTTCAGTAAATTAATTGGGTGAATCCCTCATTCCCTTTAGTTGGCATCAGCGACAGTCAAAGAGAGATAAAAAAAATCCTTGGATCTCGCAAGCTCAAAAGAGATCTGATGCCGCAACAGAAGGAGTGATTAAAAAGGTGCAGAATTGGTTCTAATTCTTCTTTCCATTTTATACATCATACATCCTGCTCATTTGGGTTCGTTTGATGAACAGGCCTTTTATTCGGGTTTTGATCATTACATGAGTTAAACAACATTTGTGGTTATCTAACAAAGATTTCTTAAACATCGGGTCAGGTCATTGATGCTTTGGGGGCCCAGAAAAAAACAAAAATCTACTTTTATATTGAAGCCTTTGCACTTAAAGTTTAAACACCATCCCTGCAGTGCATCCTCCCCCCTTCACTGATGGCTCAATTGGAGCAATTAGAGGTAAAGAGGGATTCACAATGACACTTTGACAGAGGTGTCGAGGCAGGAAAAATTTGAGCAGAGTGAATTTTTCACTTGGGTTCCTGCTTGAGTAATGGCAGGTTGTCCTTAACAACAAACCCCCAGAATTAGAGGCAGTGGAGTGGTCGCTGCGAGGCAAAAATCTATCATGCGATCAGCGGTGCTTAATGTTCTTCAAAGGACAGAGATCAACCTGCAATATTTCAGACCCGTTCATACAGACAGGGACACCGTATCGAGCCCGAGATCAGAGGGTTCAGTAATGGCTTCACCTGAGCCTCTCTGAATGAAACACTAGAGATAAAGAGAAAATTGAGCCTGTAGCTCCCAAGTAGTTCACACAAGGCCAGAGGTCTTTGTTAGAAAACGGGGTTTTATTTCCAGGTCGAACCAACCCGTGAGAACTGGGTTTAGAGATGAAAATAAATACAAATTCACAATATGCAAATGTCCGTTTTTACAGCAGCACAACAGGTGTTACATTACACCAAAAAACACTTCACACACACCTCACATACAGCCCGCAGCTCAATATTAACTTGCACATTTACAAACTTAACTTACATAAACATATTCACAACTTTACATAGTATGCAAATCACTATCACGCACAACCATGCAATTGAAAGCAACACAATAAAATCGTTCACATTCTTCTTAGATATAAATAAATGATAAACATACCTCGTCCACTGCTTACTACTTGAGGGAATCTTATCTTATTGCTTGTCCTTTATAGTTTTTTCTTCTTCTTCTTCTTATGTGCTTTTACTTTTAACTTTAATTTATAGCTTATTGATTGTGCTGCTTCTTTCGCGCTGTTTGGCTAGGTACGTCGCTTAAAGGTGTGGTGTAGGAAACATATGACGGCGGCAATTAGTTCCGCCCCAGTGCCATTATAACCAGTAGGAACCAAAAACGGGAGGTTAACCAACTAAACAAACTGCCAATGTGCGGCAGTTACACTCCCACCAATCACCTGTGATTACTTAAACATCTTAAGGACATATACTGCATATAAAACATCAAATAAAGTAAATTTGGTCACTAATAAACAGAGTAGGCTTAAAACCCTGTGGTCTTCAGTCTGCTTCCAACAGTGTGACTGTTTTATGAATGGGTCTCTCGAGGTGAACCGGCTTGGAGGTGCGCCTTCCCATTACATCCAGAGTTGAGTCGCCGATGAGCAGCTTGAGCTTCCTTACTCTCTCATCCTTCCCGGGATAGACTTCGATAATCTTAGCTAACTTCCACTGGTTTCTCGGCGTCAGCTCATCCTTTAGTAGAACGATGTCATCAACCTTCGCGTTTCTGCAGTCTTTGACCCACTTCTGTCTGTGCTGGAGATTTAAGAGGTACTCCTTCTTCCATCGTGACCAGAAGTTGTTGGCTAGGAGTTGAACCCGACGCCATCTCTTGCGGATGTAAATATCTTCCTTAACGAACTTTCCAGGAGGAGGGGATATAATCGTAGACTTCATGGTCAGTATGTGGTTCGGTGTCAAAGGCTCTGGACTAGATGAATCATTCAGGTTATCAGTAGTCAGAGGTCGACTATTCACGATCGCCATGACTTCGTATAAGAATGTTCGTAGAGAGGAACAGTCAAGTTGTTTGGCTGACTGTTCTAGAATAGACGTCAAAACACTCCTGATGGTGCGGATTTGTCTTTCCCAGACACCACCCATGTGACTTGAAGCTGGGGTGTTCATGATGAACTCACATCCCAGTTCCTTGAGCTCCTCTTGATCCATCTCTCTCAATGCCTCATCAAACTCACGCCTTGCACCAGCGAAGTTTGTCCCTCTATCACATCTTATCTGCCGTACCATTCCCCGAATAGCGATGAAGGAGCGCAGAGCGTTAATGAAGGCATCGGTGGTCATGCTATCAAGCATCTCTATGTGTACTGCTCTAGAACACATGCAGGTAAGTAATAGCCCGTAACGCTTTAGCTCTTTCCTTCCTTCTTTGATGTGGAATGGTCCAAAGCAGTCCATCCCGCAGTAAGTGAACGGAGGAGTAGTGTCTATCCTATCTTCCGGGAGGTCTGCCATCTTTTGTTGTTCAGTGCCTCTTCTGAACTTCCTGCACTTAGTGCACTTGTAATATGGGATGACACTGTCTTGCTGCATCCAAGGATCCATATGCCATTCGAGCGGAGCTCGTTCATAGTCATTCCTCGGCCCTGATGGTGCACTCTCTCGTGATAGTGCTTGACCAACAATGCTGATACATGACTGTCCTTTGTAAGAACTGCTGGATGCTTCACATGTGGATGTAGGGCAGCATGAGTTAAGCGGCCTCCCACTCTGATGATTCCTTTGTTATCCAGGAATGGACTTAGCTTGTTCAACTTGGACTTGCGACCTATCTCCTTGTGATGCTGGAGGCACTGGACTTCTTGAGATAGGGTTGCATGTTGAACCATCTTGATTATGGTCATCTCTGCTTCTCTTCTTTCCTCTAGACTGCTGGCTTCACAGGACTTCGGCTTGAGACCTTTGACCTCCTTTGCACGGCGCTGGAGCCTGGCAATCGCTTTTACCACTCTTAACCAGTCTGAGAACTTGTGTAGGCGATCTAAAAGCGACTTCACCTCCTTTGCCTGAGTATCATGAACCTGGGCCTTCTTGAGCTCTGGGTCACTAATTGAGATATCTCCCACCTTTACATCTCCACTTGGTAGCTCTTTCTGCCACAGAAAGGCTGGGCCTGTGAACCAGTTAGAGGCTACAAGCTGTTCTGCCGTGAGACCTCTTGAGGCGTGATCTGCTGGGTTCTCCTCAGTAGTCACATACCTCCACTGCGCTGACTCTGTGCTACGCTTGATGCGTTCTACACGGTTTGCTAGAACACATGAAATCTTCTGGCTTCATTACTGATGTATCCAAGTACAACCATAGAATCAGTCCAAAATACTTCTTGTAGGCATTCTACTTCGAGCTCTTTCTTGAGCAGGTCACTGATGCGGACAGCTACCACTGCTGCTGACAGCTCTAGTCTTGGTATGGTCGTGACCTTAGAAGGGGTGACTCTTGACTTTCCCATGACTAAGGTACAGTGGACTTCACCTGATGTACTGACCGCTCTGAGGTATGAGCACTCTCCGTAGCCTGACACACTGGCGTCCGAAAAATGGTGGAGCTCATAGTGCTGGACGTTGAAGCTTGGTGGAGTGTAGCATCTCTGGATCTTCACACCAGCCAGGTTTTTCAGGTCTTTGAGCCAATATTCCCACAAGGGTCGAAGGTCATCAGGCAAGGGGTCATCCCAACTGAGCTTGTCACGACACATCTGCTGCAGTATCTGCTTTCCAACCAGGATGAAGGGTGCCACGAACCCAAGCGGGTCATATACTGAGGCAACCGTGGACAAGACTCCTCTTCGGGTAAATGGATTTTCTTTGACAAGCACTCTGAACTGGAACTGGTCAGAAGACACGCACCACTGAACACCGAGTGCTCTATCCATGTGTTGCTCTCCGAGTGCCATGTCCAAGTCCTTGGCAACTTTAGCACATTCCTCCTTAGGGATTGTGGCTAGGACTTCCTTGCTGGTAGAGATGAACTTATGCAGCCGGAGTTTGCCTGTGCTACATAGTTCTCTTGCCTCTTTCACTAGTTGGATCGCTTGCCTTTCAGATGTTACACTTGCCAACCCATCATCAACATAGAAATTATTCTGGATGAAGCGGATGGTGTCTTCACTGAAGCGTCCACGTCCTTCAGCAGCGAGGTGTTTGAGTCCAAAGTTGGCGCAGCCAGGTGAGGAGGCTGCACCAAACAGGTGGACTTTTATCCGGTAGATGGAGGGTTCTGCTTCGAGATTTCCATTCTCCCACCATAGGAAACGTAGGTAATCTTATTTAGAACTGTCAACAGCTCGAGTACATGGAGCCAAAGAATCCGCTATAAAGGCCTGGGAATCGCTCCTAACTGTCCTCCGTGCGCTTCAACTGTAATATGTGATTAAGGTTTCTTTAGGAAGCTGGATCCGGGATGTGGGTGGTTTATGTTTGGGGTAGTTTTATTTTATTTTATTCATTTATGTTATTTTATTTTATTTCCCTGTGATTTTATTACATACATATGTTATTGTTTTTGTATTAATGACCTATTGTATATTTGTGTTTGTTTATTTAATATTTTCATATATATATATTTTTTCTATTTTATTATTTGACTTATTCCTAGTTATTATTTTTCCTTTATTGTTTACCTTTGTGTGTCTATATACATTGACAGGTATGAGTACATGTGAATATATATGTTGTTATTGATTACTGTAACATTGATCTGTACCTTGCTACATTTCTCAGTAAAATAAAAAGTTGATCACAAAAAAAAGGAAACGTAGGTAATCTTGATCTTCTGCATTCACGTGGAACTGGTGAAACATGCGCTCAATATCGCACATGATTGCCACAGGACCTCGACGAAACCGACAGAGGACTCCGATCAAGGTGTTTGTCAACTCTGGGCCTGTCAGGAGATGATCATTCAGGCATGTCTCTTTAAATCTTGCAGAGCAGTCAAAGACGACTCGAATTTTCCCAGGCTTTTGCGGATGATACACCCCGTGGTGGGGAATGTACCATGCTGGGGCTTTGCTGATATCTTCTTGTGGGACCTTTTCTGCATCTCCACGGGTTATGGTCTCGTCCATGAAGGTCTTGTAGTCTTGGTAGTACTGCTTGTTTCTCTTCAGCTTCCTTTCTAGGCATCTGAGACGGTGGATAGCACATATCTTGTTATCTGGTAAGTTAGGTCTGTCTTTCTTGAATGGCAGTGGCATTTCGTAATGACCATCCTCCTTGAGCCTGATGCCCTTTTCCATCCTTGACAGGAATCTGAGGTCTTCTTGAGATATGTTGCCGTCCTCTGAAGCTTTTTCCACAAAGTCAGATTCCAGCACCTTGATGACAGCTGAAGGCGAGACAACTTCCTGGATTTGTGTTCTACAGACGTAGTGCACTTCGCTTGTGAGGTTTGAAAAGGATGGATTACCTGGTATCACTTGCTTAACGATGACCTGGTGACTCACTCCAATCGCGTCTCCATAATCGAGTGATAGGTTGCCGTAGCCAACTACACTCCAGCCCAAGTCAGTTCTCAGTGCAAAGGGCTGATTTTCTTCCCCAGAAACCACTTGTCTTGGGACGAGTGCTTGAGTACAGTTGTAGCCAATTAGCAAGCCTACGTCGCAGCTTTGGTGCGGAGCTATCTCATCTGCGATGTGTTCGAGATGTGGCCATGCTTTCGCCGTCTCTGGTGTGGGAATATGATCTCTGTTTGCAGGTATGAATTCTCTTGTATAGGTCACTGGCAGGGGAATTATCTTGTCCGAATGCATTCCTCTTACTTGCAGACCAGTCAGTTTCCTACAGGACACAACAGTGTTTCTTGAAGCCATTGTTGAGAGTTTTAGCTGAACTGGTTCGTTCTTCGCATGTAGAGCCTTTGCAGTGTCGTCCAGGAGAAAGGTTGTGTCACTCTGTGTATCAAGAAGTGCATACACAAGAACTTCACGATCAGGCTCACTTGAGGCCGACACCCACACTGGGATGATGGTGGATGTATGAGTGCCTTTGACATGCTGGAGGACTCTATTGGATGTTGCTTCAAGTGAGGTTCTTGTTGCCCTATCCTGTGACCGTTCAATTTTGCGTCCATTTGACATGTCTCTTGCTGCATCAGGCATTGTTGACCTCCTTCCTTCCTTGGTGCGATTATCATGGAGGCAAGTCGGGTGTTTTTTCTCACACGTTTTGCAGATCATTCTGTTTTCGCAGTCCTTTGAGCGGTGGCCAGACTTCAGACAGCCAAAGCACAACTTATTTTCTTGCACAAACTTGACCCGGTCAGAGACGGTTTCATCTTTGAATTTATAACACTGGTGAAGACTGTGCCCTGTCCTTTCACAGAACACACAGCTTGTGGCGGCAGCCTTTTCGTCTGAATTTGTCGCCAATACCTTTGCTCCAGGACCTCTGTTCCTAGGATCCTTGCTCTTCTCACATTCAACTGGTTTTAGAGCGTGGAGGGATGATATCGGGTTGCAAGCGATTTTTGCTTCACGTGTAACGAACATGACAAACTGACTGAAGCTTGGGTACCTGCGACTATGTTCTTCCTCTTCCATAACCTTCCTATTCCATCATGAGCTCAGCCAGTCTGGAAGTTTAGCAAGCATTTTCTGATTTTCATTGCAGTCATTGAGTATCTCAAGACCCTCAATCTGAGACATGGCGGCTTCACAGCCACGGAGGAAGTCACCAAGTTCTGAGCTTCCTTTGGAGCTTATCTTGGGCCATGAATCAAGCTTGTCTCTGAAGGCTTTGGCTATGAGGAATGGATTGCCATATCTCTCTTCTAAGATGGTCAACGCTGCGCAATAGGCGGACTCTGTGCCTAGAAGGAAATTACTCTCTATGGCCCTTTTTGCAACTCCACCCACATACCTTCGCAAGTAATATATCTTCTCGTCACCTGGTATGTTTTTCCGGTCAATAAGTGTCTTAAATGAAACCTTCCAGTCGTTGAATCTGAGTGGATCGCCGTTGAACATTGATGGTTCAGGTATGGGAAGACGACTCGCGCTGATGGAGTCTGCAAACACTTTCATGAGGGCTGCAGTGGTATCTTCTTTGTTCAGAAGTGGCATAGCTTGTGGTTGAGGGTGATGCTTTGACAGGTTATGTTCCTGTTTGACCTCCTTCCTTTCCTCCTTCAAGGGGACGTGTTGATGGAGCAGCGGTTCCACTTCTTCATCTGAGCCTTCATTCTGCTCATATACTTGCAGTCGGGCCTTGGCAGCCTTTAGATTCTTTAATGTATCCATTCGCTCTATTTGCCTGCGCTTGGCCTCTAGAACCCTCTTCCTTTCTGATTCTTCGGCTTCAAGAACCCTCTTCCTCTCTGATTCTTCAGCTTCAAGTTTTTCAAGTTCTTCGATATGTCGTTCCTTTTCGAGCAGAACTTGAAATTCGGCTTCATTGGCAGCAGCTTCGGCAGCGGCGTATTGCCTGTGTGAAGAAGACTGACTTGAACGTCTGGATGTGATTTTTGAGCTGCTTCGAGAGCTTTGGGCAGAGAACTTGGAGGACTTGGTGTGTTGAGACTTAATGCTTATATTATCTGAGACTACAGACTTGCTCACAGATCCTGTTTCTTCAACACCTTGTTTATCATCCACTTGACATTCACCCCTTTCAGTTTTTAGATAACCTCTTGCAGTTTTGATTATCTTCTTTGTTACTGCTTCACAGGTGTCTACTCTGCGACGTGTGTCTTGGTCTGGAATTTTGATGTGTCTTAGCTCTTCATAAACATCATTTAGATTATTTGAGGCATTGCTGACCTTGGTAATGTGTTCATGCAGCAGGTTGTTTGAGCATTGACCACTCAGCGTACCTTTGGCGTCCTTAATGATAGTCTTCCACTTCTCGTAGCTCACGCTGAAACGGTGTGCAACCTTTCTTACTTGCTCATCGTGCAGTTCTTGGCTCTTCTCCGTCAATTTACGAACTCTTTGGCCTCTTTGTGGCTCTTGTGAGGTAGTGGGGTTATCAGCTTCAGTGCCTTCGGTCGTTTGTGGTTGTGCTTCTGTGCAGTGCTGCTTCATGTCATCATCACTGACACGTTCTTCGTCACTCTCAGGGGCTAGCTCAAACTCTGACATTTTACTTGGGCTAACACGCGGCATGGAGATGGCCGCTGCTGTCTGGTTGCGTCTTCCTCGGCTACTCATGCAGAGCAATCGAGTTCTCACTGTAGCTCCCAAGTAGTTCACACAAGGCCAGAGGTCTTTGTTAGAAAACGGGGTTTTATTTCCAGGTCGAACCAACCCGTGAGAACTGGGTTTAGAGAGAAAAATAAATGAAAATAAATACAAATTCACAATATGCAAATGTCCGTTTTTACAGCAGCACAACAGGTGTTACATTACACCAAAAAACACTTGACACACACCTCACATACAGCCCGCAGCTCAATATTAACTTGCACATTTACAAACTTAACTTACATAAACATATTCACAACTTTACATAGTATGCAAATCACTATCACGCACAACCATGCAATTGAAAGCAACACAATAAAATCGTTCACATTCTTCTTAGATATAAATAAATGATAAACATACCTCGTCCACTGCTTACTACTTGAGGGAATCTTATCTTATTGCTTGTCCTTTATAGTTTTTTCTTCTTCTTCTTATGTGCTTTTACTTTTAACTTTAATTTATAGCTTATTGATTGTGCTGCTTCTTTCGCGCTGTTTGGCTAGGTACGTCGCTTAAAGGTGTGGTGTAGGAAACATATGACGGCGGCAATTAGTTCCGCCCCAGTGCCATTATAACCAGTAGGAACCAAAAACGGGAGGTTAACCAACTAAACAAACTGCCAATGTGCGGCAGTTACAGAGCCCATTAAACTTAAGGATGGGTTAGGGTTAGGGTTACCCTAACCCTAACCATAAGGATGCACGTGACTTGGAAGGGTCTCCTTTGAAAGGCCAGGTCGACAACAAGTATGACCTCATACACAGGCATGACATCAAAGTAGTTTCATCCCTCTGTCTCTCAAATGCCTTCTGACACGTCACATTATGCTGAATGTGGAAGCTGTTGGAGACACAAAGAGAGATTGTTTTACCATCTGTGATAATTTGACCCATTTATTTTTCATCATGAAAATTCGACTGAAATGTTGCAAATCAATTGCAATATAATGTCCTAATTGTGCAAGAACATTTATTTATTTATGCTCATTTATATTTTAATTTTAAGTGTTAAAGGTCCAGTATGTAAGATTTAGGTGAATGTGATCTGTTGGCAGAAATTGAAAATAAAATAATAGAGGCCACCATGTGTTTTGCAGCAGTCCAAACTGGACAAACTAAACACCTTTTGAGTTTTTCTGACAACTGAAAGCTACCACAGGTTTTCCTTCATGTTTGGAAGGGGAGGGTGAACTGAGGGGTATTCAGCTGCAACATGAAACGTCACAGCTAGATGTCACTCAATTCTACACACTGAACCTTTAAGCTGAATCCCAAAATTTTTTGGAATATTGCACAGAGATATTTACCAAAGATGTTCCCCATAAATGATTTCCTTCTTCCTATAACCTATTACTAGAAATCTTTTTAGCCACACTTGCACCAAACAATGTTGGTTCACCGTTTTGCTGCAGATTTAAATGATCACTTCAGTATTTGGTAAATGGCATTAATACTTTTTACAGGAAGGAATGGTCCATTTAAGATAGAAACCACTGACTTACTATTGCATCATCACAAGGTTGACATTTTAGCTTTTTAATGAAATGTCTTGGAGGAATTGGATGACTCATGACATGTTGTAAAAACGAAAACGTGCCGTGATCAGATCAAAACTGTTGTACCACTCAACAGTAAAGGTTGACTAAATGCCTGCATGTGAATATCTCATCCATGTCAAGCTGTACTTGTGTTTAGTGATTAATCAGCAAATGTGAGCACGCTAGGTTGCTACATTAAGGTTTACCATAATTTACATTGATTTGCATCAGAATGTCAGCATTGTCATTGCTAGAATGATAGCATACAGACGTTATGATTCATCATCTCTTCGTCATCAGGGTAGAATTTGATTAGAATATGTGTAGATGGGTTGAAAACTTATGATTTCCCAAACCTAAGTAGTTGTAAAAACTTGCTGGAACTGAAGTATGTCACACAGATGTTTGCCCTGAGAGGTCATGATGGCCTCTGCAGGAATGCTACAGATTAGATATATTGTGACAAGGAGGTGCCATCATGTCTTGAGTGTGTGCTTTGATAAGGTGGAGCTTGAGAGTCTGTGTCTTGACCTATAGTGATGCAGACAGCTTTGCATTCCGTCCTGTTTGGTATGATACTCAAATGCTTCTTTGTACTTCAAGCTTTTTGGTTTGATTGTCAGCATGTACGTGAGCCCAAGAATCTTCTCTGCATACAGATCCATGTTGAAGTAAACTCATATACTCAAGTAGGGACAACTGAGGCTTATTGAGTTTATTCTTTTATTTACCACTGTGAATACTGATAATCCATCTTTATCAGACCCAGAAGATTTTCTTCATCACTAGGCTAATGGTAACACAACCATGGTAACAAAAAACTCCAAATCCAGACTTCAAATGCCATAATTATCATCACTTAGCAACAATATAGTTTACCCAAATATGAAAATTCACTTATTATCTACTCATCACTATGCCGATGGAGAGGCGGGTGAAGTGTTTGAGACCACAAAAGACTTTAGGTGTTTTAGGGGTAAACAGCATTGCAGCCAAATCCAAAAATAATTGAAGTAAATGGAGACCACTTCTTAAAACTGGCGTCATTTACACCGTATTTTTAACCATTTATCCTCCTCTTCTCAGCACTCATCTGTCCATAACTCACATTTCTATATTCAAAGTGTTGATATAGAAGACATGAAGTTGCAGAACATCTAGATTTCTACAGCAACAATCTAAATATTAAATATTTTTGTTTTGAATCACAAGCATATTAGAATAATTATCTTGATTGGGGACATCACAGCTGTCTCTGAATTTAACAATCCTGCTGTTTGACATTTACCATCATTCATGTCATCGAGGGCTCCTCCGTCATCGCTGCTCCACTGTCCGTGTGTGTGAGTGTAATGCTGCATTTCCAGACAATTCGTATGTCAGATATTCTGACCTGAATTTGACCAGATCCGACTTCACGTCAAACGTAAACAAACATGTCTGACTTTGAGAAGCTGATTAATTTTTGTCCTGATGAGACAATTCAACTGGAGCCAGTGCAGCCTCCGTTCGTATAGAAAACAAAGAGGAGGAGGGTGACAACGCCATCAATTGTTTTAGACTTTTATTCTTGGAAACACATTCAATACATAAAGGAGAACACACACTGTCATTGAATCTCACGAACCAAGAAACCATTGTTTTAAACAAACATATTGAATCATATGAACTATTTAAAAACACACATTCATATTGTGCAAGGAACACACTTTAACCCTAAAATGACATGAAGGACATAATGAGAAACAGATAAATTATGTAAAAATAAGTAGAAACAAGATATATAAACACAAATCTTCCGTGTTATTCAATGAGTTATATTTTCTAGGGACAGAACAACTGTTAATATTCTATTTAAAACAGTGAACTATGAATATGTATAATATGAATATCTGCTGTTAAATTCGAATAAACATTTTGTTGCAAAGGTTGCAACTGAGTCACTTCTCTCCTTTATGAATACTTATGTCTCATACAATAGGACTGAAGCTTAGATCAACTAAATGGTTTCTAAACTGTATGACTCCTCATATGTCTATTTAGACTGCACCTTTTGGTATATCTTTTACCACACTCAGAGCAACGAAACGGTTTCTCACCTGTATGAATCATCACATGTTTATTTAGATCTCCCCTATGGCTAAATCTTTTACCACACTCAGAGCAACTAAACGGTTTCTCGCCTGTATGAATCCTCATGTGTGCATTTAGACTGCTCCTTTGGTTAAATCTTTTACCACACTCAGAGCAACTAAACGGCTTCTCCCCTGTATGAATTCTCATATGTTTATTTAGATGTCCTTTTTCGGTAAATCTTTTACCACACTCAGAGCAACTAAAGGGTTTCTCTCCTGTATAAATCCTCATATGTATATTTAGATGGCTCCTATGGCTAACTCTTTTACCACACTCAGAGCAACTAAACGATTTTTTGTCTGTCTTACAACCCATATCACTTAGAGGCTGTTTGTTATTTCTTGTATTCAAACCTATCTGAGGTTTCCTGGACTCCATCCTATCATCCTCACTGTCTTCAGTCTCAGAAGAGTCTTCAGTCTTGTCCTCGGGACCTGGTTGTAAACATCCATCAGGACCTGAGTTCCTGGCTGGTTCTGGTCCTCCACAGTCTGCTCTGTTCTCCTTCGTTTCACTCGGATGAAGCTCTGACGATTTAAGATTCTCTTCATCTTCTTCACTCTTCACAGCGACAGGAGTCAATGTGAACTTGACATCAGCCTCCTCCAGTCCTTGAAGCTGCTGTCCATCCTGATTGGTCCACGGTTCCTCCTGTTCCTCTTTAATATGGGGGGGCTCTGGGTCCTTCTTGTTGACAAGGGGGCTCCACTGCTGCTCCTCAGGGGGAACCTCTTCTTTAATCACCATCAGTTGCTGGATGTCTGCAGGACACACTGAAACAAAAATACACACATTTATCATTTCAGAGTTTCCTGAAGTGTTTTGAAAAACTTGTGTTGTGTCGTTTAATGTCGACTGTTGTGATTTTTGGACGATCACATTCAACGTGCAGAGATGTTGAGGTTGTTTACAGTTGGTGTTATGACGCAGCTCGTAAAGGAGGCAGCATAAAACAAAGGGTTTCTGGTAAAACGTTTTTCATTTTGAGGCCAAATAAACCAAGTAGGTCACTAACAGAGGAGAACAGGGCGTTGGGAATTTAGTTAGTTGGTTAAGTTGCTTTCAGACAAGACTTGTGGATAAAAACTCAGAGAAATGTGTCCAGACTTTCTGTTTCAGACATTAGCAACCAGTGTTGTGCATAAACTAGGGATGGGACTTTACAGGAGTTTTCATGTTCGAATATTCATAACGTTATTGAACAATTATTCGAATATTCATGACCCCCCCCATGTTTTTCCCCCTACCCATCACCCCCTCCTGCATTAAGGTCAAACACGCACACAACAGGACTGATATTTCTCAAAAATAGCTTTATTAAGGAAATACGCCATTTTTTAGACAAGTTTAACTTTTCACAGGGCATTATGCCATCCGACGGATTTTAACAGGCAGCGGTTGCAACGCATCACTGCCTAGCTATAGCATAGACCTTTGAAAAATGAATAAATCTTAATAACATTGGAAAAGAATTTTAAAAAGAAATTACACCTGGTGTTAAAATGCATCCCCACTTTTGGCAAAGCCTCAGCAGATTGCTACTCACATCTGTCGTCATTTTCCCTCTTTATGCCGCCAGCATAAATATTTGATACATTTAAAGTCTGATACATTGCACCAAAACTAAAGCCTGTTCCTGGCTGGTAAACCCTCATGTTCACATCCCCATTTGAAGCCAACTAGGTGGAGTCTAAATTTACCAATTCAATCTCCAAACTTAAACTGACGTGACCCTGATGACCATTCACAACTTGGTTCTAATGGTTCTAATTTGAGAATGTAAAGGAAACTAAAAATCATCCCTCAGTCAGTTTTTATCTCCATCTTGTGGTGATGACACTCATCTCAATTTGAAGTTGATCCGATGAAAGCCCTGGTACAAGTACATCAAAGTAAAAATGTGGAATATGGCCAAAATGGCCACTAAATGCAAAATAGCAGGCTTCCTGTTGTGGTTTTCTAATTGCACCTAAAGACTTTTTTGTTTATCTGGTCATGATACACCTGTATATTGTGAAGACCGGTCAATGTGAACACGTTCCAGGGGTCCTGGGGGGCACCGTTGAGCCATTTTGCGACACCCATTGAAAATTCCTTCAGAATACGTAAATTTTCACCACTTTCTAACTTTCTGCAAATTTTGGTAAGAATTTGAGCATGGTAAAACCCTCAAAAAGCCAATTCATTTGCCTGAATAATAATAATCCTTACAATTTCAATAGGGCCTCACCTGACCTCTGATCAGTGCTCGGGCCCTAATAACCACTTTCTGCTTCTGGAGGGAAACGCTGACACTGTGTTTTCTTTGAGAAAGTAACAGTGTAAACCGAGTGAGATGACTGTTTTGGTTTCAAGGGCGACTGAAGTCCAGAAATACAAGATATATACAAAATAAAAATATATGATCGCAACATACAACTTACAATAATAGACTAAAATTTCTAGCACTGGGTGGGCCCAAGCACATGCATTTTGAAGCGTTGCATGCTTTTTGCCTGAATAAAAAATAATGACTGAGGAAATATTGACACATAGAGCTGTTCAGGCTTAGACTCTGATTATGAGACAGAAGTTTGGTGGTGATAGGACAATGCACAGTGGACTCTTTTAGCGCGCCGTACCTCAATGTTCACACGGTTTGAGGAAATGTCCCAATTCTGAGCGAGAAAGAGACGTGACCTTTGCAAGACATAAAGTTTCCTTTGATCTAGGAAGACTGACCCTGCAGGAGTAGAGTTGTTTGTTTGCGGCTCAGCATCAAAGGATTCATGGTCCATGTATGTTCGCGTTACAGAACATCGTGTTTTAATGGCGTGTAATCAGTCATTCAATCATCAAAATCAATCCCTCAGTCAGTTTTTATCTCCATCTTGTTGTGATGACACTCATTTCAATTTCATCAAAGTAAAAATGTGGAATATGGCCAAAATGGCCACTAAATGCAAAATAGCAGGCTTCCTGTTGTGTTTTTCCCATTGCACCTAAGACTTTTTTGTTTTTCTGGTCATGAAACACCTGTATATTGATTTTTGTGAAGACCGGTCAACGTGAACCAGTCCAGGGGTCTCAGGGGGGGGACCGGTGAGCCATTTTGCGACGCCCATTGAAAATTCCTTCAGAATACGTAAATTTTCACCACTTTCTAACTTTTTGCAAATTTTGGTAAGAATTTGAGCATGGTAAAGCCCTCAAAAAGCCAATTAATTTGCCTGAATAATAATAATAATCCTTACAATTTCAATAGGGCCTCACCTGACCTTTGATCAGTGCTCGGGCCCTAATTATCAAAGCAACAAAGCAAACCTGGGACAAGATGTGATTACTGAATTCTTACATCGTAAATTGGTAAAACCCTGCATTAATAAAGAAGTCACGGCACTGCAAGGTGTTCGTTTTCAAGTGCTGTGCTTTTTAATTTGAAAAGTTCCCAGTCCACTTTAAGCTCATGTATTGTTGAGTGTTGGTGTCAGTGTACCCTGATGCTTTGGCCTGCTAGTAACCTGCTCTCCTGACAGCAGACACGACATGAAACTAAATGAGGTAAAACGCAGGAGGTGAGAAGAGGTGGACCTGAAACACTAAATCAGTACCTTTCAGCTAACACGGCATGACACACACACACACACACACACACATACAAATACACAAACTCACACAAGGCAGGAACACACAATAATACACAATTCTCACAATCTCTTTTGATGCATGATGTATCTGTGTTTGTAGGCTTGTCTTTCTTTCATAAATCCACAGTCAAAGCTGGTACTGACGGGAGGGATTCAGACTCAGCATGACTTCATGGACAGTACTAGTGTATGTGAATTTAAGGTCAGTATTGCTGTTTGTGTAAGTCGAACTTTTCAAATACAAGTTTTTCTTATTCCCTCGAATAGACAGTTGGCATTTTACGGTTGATCTCAGTGAGAAAAAGACCAATATTGGGAGTTTACTTTCATCGCTGATCCTGTAAATTCATGTAGTGGGCAGAGCAGTGGGTGTGAAAGCAAGAGTCAGATCGACAGTGTGAACAGTTGGGATTCAGGGGGAACAAATTTGTGTGTGCGCTATCTGTCTAGACTTATCCCAGCTAGTGGAAAAGGGCCAGGTGACTGGATGTGAGGGATCAAAGTTCCCATCAGGCGTGCGTGGAATGGAAGCCAGAGCGGGTAGTTACCAAGACTCAGGATTTGTGTCCATCAACATAAGCTCCGGCTGCCTTTGTTCTTCGTAGACCTCTGTAAACCGCTGCCATTTTGCTCTTGCAGCGTGTAACGCTCCCATTGGATTCATATCCACAACATATTGTTTCATCTATGATGTCTTTCGCACCTGTGGAGGTAGGAGGGCTAAGCTTAAGAGGAGCTTGTCCTGGATAATCAAATCGTTATCTTTAAGACGGGAAAAAAATGCTGCAGTCCTACAGGACTCGGTGCAAAGGACAAGCGAGGGAGCTTAACTTTTATTTCCCTCGCCTCGACAGTATCTGGCTGAGCATTTCCCATGCTGTTTTCCTTTTTTTGTTGTTTTTGTCCCTTCCAGTTTGAGTTATTATAGATAAGTTCTGTCTATTTTTTCATCTCTGCGCTGGAGATAGGAGACAGTTAGAAGCACCTGACCGAGTGCCAGCCTCACAGCAAGGCTTTACTTTCCCCATCCCTCACTTTCTCACTTTTTCTCCATTACCAGGCCTCATTCTTTCTCTCCCTTGCGCTCTCCCTTTCCTCTCGGTATAAAAGCGCAGCAGCCATTCTGTTCCAACCTGCTGTCCGCATGACAGAACATGGGAGAGATGAAGGAAAATCACTTCGCCCGGGCTCCTGTATGTGAAAGCCTTTCTCAGTATAGAGGGAACAGTCTAAGAAAAAAACAAGCCGGCCCCTTTCAGTCAGATGCAAGCAGCAGAATCAGGTGAAATCTGAACAGACGAAGGGATTCAGCTTCCCAAACCGACAGTGTGAATTTAAACACCTTTTCTTGAGCCAGTTCTACTCCACTCTCTTTCAAGGTGCATAAAATACGAGGCCAACAAACTATGCACATTAATTCTACTCTGCTAGGCTCAGGGAATCCAAGCCTACTGTGTGAGATGGAGAAAATAGAGGAGAAAAGAAAAAAAAAAGAAAACACTCCACAGCCTGCCTGACTAAATGATGGTGTTAGGATTATTGGGGACCACCAGTTCAGTGAAGCAGAAAATGGGAATATGCTTGTGAGGGCACACCAGTTTACTTGAGCAGGAACCGCAGGCTCCCTGAGACAGACAGGGCAACCTCAGCAAAACACTGAGCGGAGGAAAAACAGACCCGTACTGCACCAAAGGGCATACTTGTAACTAATTGGAATTCATCATGAGTACAAATGCATTTCAAGACCTTATTGAATGCCAGATTCATAACAATTTTAAACAAGTTTAAAGGGCTGAATGCAGAGAGGGTGGAAATTAATAACAGTCATTATGGGGCTGTAATGGATTTTTAGTCCTTGCGATGCACTCATTCTTCCATCACAACCTATGTTTGCTCTGAACCCGGGACAAAGTCTCTTTCACATTATTTCCTTACGAATTCGAACTAATTAGCCTTTAATTAAACCATTCATTCTCCCAGATACATTATTAAAGACAGATTTTTTTTTTTTAATTATCATGGTTACATAACATGGTTTGACTGAAAAATCTCTCCCAATGACATTTGGTCTTGACTACGAAAAGGAAAGTTGATTCCAAGGTAGATTTATAAGATAGAAAAAAATAGAAAAGAGAGATAATTTTTTTAGAAACCCCATGCTGCAGTGGGAAATGGAAGGGTGGAATCTTAAATTCAATTTTTTTTAAAGAAAATAAGTAAGTCCCTTTCTGCAAATTTATTTCCCTTGCCCTGAGCCCTTTACTTGAAAAGAAAAAATACTACACTATTAGATGTATTGCTATCAATGTCTTTTGGGAAGACAGTTTTTATGCTTTTAGTTTGTTTCACTTCTGCTTTATGTTAAAACTAGGCAATCCTGGAAAAGCTGGCCAGAGCAGGCTATACTACACAACAAATACAACTCACCCCCTCCCATCGGCTACGCCCCCAAAACACATAAACGTGCACTGACTGCCAACTGACACTGGATTTACTTTGACTCGCTCTCACGTCACTCACTGTGGTGTCTGCTTCAGCGCTGTCTGAGCAGGCGGGTTTACAGTCAAGACAAATCTAATCATTAAATAAAAAGTATATGTTATAATTTTAGGCATAAAGTAAAAGTTGTATGGGACTGAAGCAATCTTTCTGGATACAGTCATGGTCAAATCCATAAAGAAGTGAATGGCCTGTAATTTGAAAAAAAGATTATATTGCTATACAATCAAATTTGAAATGTACATATGACATAATGTACACATGTTATCACATGTACCTTATCTTAATCTTATCATGAACCTTACCATCAGCCAATGCTACAAAAAGTCACAAACCACAACACAGCTGGAACAATACAAACATGTTTTGTATTACTCTATATGGAAAGGATCCTCCCCATGTACTTCTTGAAGACAGTTACGAGTCCTTGCCTGGTGTCGGGCCGAGGACACAACGTCTTTGGACAGACGTCACAGGCGCTGAGTGTGATAGCTGCTGGCACAGAACAGCACCTGAAGCGATTTGTGTTGCGTTTTGGAGCTTCCACTGAGGCTCCTCCGTGGCACCAGGTGACCACATAGACGGTAAGAACCGTTGTTTGAGATACAGATGTCCTCTTCATCTTCATCCTCTTCTCTGCTTATGCCTGCGGGCTATCCTGGCTCATCCTGACTGAAGAACAGCAGAGCAGCCAAATCTTTGCTTTTTCCCTCTCTCTGTTAGCTCCAGAATCCTCACACGAAGCCACTCACCACTGATGCGTCTCGCATATATTCTGTTGAATGTTCAAAACCAGAGGCTGCTTTAGATTCCTGCTCCTGTCCAGCCTCCACGCTGCTCGACTGACTTGACTTCATGTGACCAGTCATTATACAGAGCTGGTTTTATATGAGATTTAGAACTGTGATGAGTGCATTTACATGCAAATGCAGTAGCCCTCCTAATAATCTAGGAGCAACAAAAGAGGGTTTGCGGTTTATACTAAAGCAGCTTTAAGACTACAGAGTAATTTAAATTAAACACATCTACCGTGCCAAGTCTTTTAGGGGATTTGTAAAACTGAATGACCGGCCAGAAAATAAAAAATAAAGAATAGAGGCAGAACAAAAAAAAAACCCCAGGGGATTTGGAGAGTGTATGCTTGTGTTATGTCTCTGTACATATTTTACGTCTATCTCTGAAATGGTGTCATTACTTTGGCTCAAATCATTTTACATACTGAATGCATGAAGACCTGGAGGCACAGAGTTTTCACAGATCTCAGAGCTGGAATCTCTGCAGATTTGATACTGATGACAGATTAAACATGTCTATGTGATCCTAAATGTTCAATTTGTATTTGATAAAATGTCTCTATTTACCTCATTATTTCAGTCAATTCATATATGATCAGCCATCATTCCTTATTGATTTTCCAATCAGTGCCACAGTTACCTTTAATTGGGGAATGAATCAAATATATATATATATGCTGGTACAGTAGTATCAGTGTGATACACGCCTCCATGAAGGTCTTATACAAAAAAAACATCAACCTTATTAACATTTATTCACTCATGGTTACATGATCTAAGATGATCCATCTGTGTAGGTGAGCCAATAACATCGTCACATCAGGAGGCCTATTTGATTATACTGAAACTACAATCACACCTTCAGGCACAGAGGCACACATTCAGTTGCCACAGTCTGTGGACCCTGACCCCGGATCAGCTTTAATAACAGCCGATGTGAATTCTAAAGTGTCGAGGCTCAGGTGAGCTGATCCTGGACCAGCGCTCGCGGCAGTGGCTCTGTAATGAGCCGCAGTGGGAGGCGAATGATGAGGCGTTTCCATGGTGAAGGGCCCCACTGAGGTTACAGCAGAGGCGAACGGCTGGTAATCAAGAAGTACAGCCAGAGGCAGAGTCATGCTCGTTCAATCTCCTCACATTATCTTCTCATAAAGCAGCTCCACCTCCCCGCTCAGTACTTCACAACACACACACACAAGGGAGGATGCTGGGAACTGTGGAAGTAGGGCTGTAGGAGCAAACTCCATTAACACTCATAATTTACAATTTTGTGTTCATGACAAGTAGGTCTACGGAATAGCGGAAATAATTTTTTACAATTTTTTATGAATTTTGAGTTATTGCTTACAGACAAAGACATTAGGGCTAATGTGTTGACTTTATTTATGTGAAGTACATTAACAATTTCATGTAACTTTATACACAAGTACGATGTAATGAGCCATTTTTAAAGATGTGTTTTCTATAATGTTGAGTTTGTGCGAATAAATCAAATATATTGAGTGTGATTTAATTAGATATAGTTAAACTCTTACAAAAATACATACACGAAACACACAATTTATTTACACTGACTCAAAATGATAGAAATTATTTCTTTAAAAGTGACCCATTAGATTTAACTTATAATGAAATACATAAAGTCAATGTTTTAGGCCAAATATTTTATTTGTAGCTCCAAATTAGAATAAATATTTTTATTTGCACATATGTTTCTTGTATTCCTGTTTTATTTTATTTTTATTATCAATATATCCAATGGAAAAACCTGATTATGTATGATGTGACAGGAATCCTTTATAGCAGAGCTAGCGGCTCTCAATACCCCTCAGTTCCTTTGAGGGATGTTCTGATTTTGCAACTTCCAACTTAAATGTTACCGCCAGGTTTCCCCACTGCCATCAGCTCCATTTCCAGCCACAGGCTTCAGCTGTTTAAAAAATAAAATTCACTGAACTCTACTCGCCCAGCACTAAACAGCAACTAGCAAAGTCAGCAAATCCAGCTAATGGACATAGCGAACCATTTTTGCAGCTATGGAGACAGCTGTTTCTCTAGAGGTGGCAAAATCAGAACTAAAAAAGAGTAAATATTGGACCTAGATGCACCAGAGGACCAGAACCATGACCCCAGATGATATTTGATATTCAAATGTTTCTGTAAACATGATAACAAAAACATAATGCATGTGTAATTGTGGCAGTGGTACATCACCTCAGTTTTTACCTCACTGTGGCTTTTCTAGCTTGATGTCAAATCTGTTTTGTTACTAAAATTTTACAACACGTGATTTATTCCAGGTGCTGTAGGCTGGTGTGTCATTTAGCATTGTTCTTGAAATAAAGTTTTGAGTATCCTAAAGTTTCCAAAGTTTAAAAGAAGTGAGAAAGTAGTGAAAAAAATTCAGGCAATCACATGTCCAAGACCTAATTAGCATCCTACACACAAAGAGTGAAGTGAAAGGTGCTTTTCATGCTGCGAATGCCTTACGGTGTGTGTGCTCTACTGAGAGTGTGTATTTTGTGTCAGTGTGTATGTGCCAGCTAGAGTTTTGACATATTCAATATGGGGGACAGATCTTCACATGAAAAATCTCCGGATAGAAAAAAAATTCATCTTTACAGGCATGTCTTTGTACTGTAGGCCCGCTAAGAACTCGGATGGTCTGTCCATTCTTTTAAACTGCAATCAATTGCTATTGAAAGGCCTGGAAAGTGTTCAATGCTAAATGTATTTGGTGCTATTTTTATTCAGGCGAGTCTTCTTGATCTCGGCTTCAAACCACCACATTTCTTTCCTCGGGGAGCGTACAATGACTCACTTTTGAGCCAGGAAACCATGAGCAATTGAGCAGTTTCAATCACACGCATGAAGACTTTTAAAAAACAAGATCAATCAATATCCACCTCTTAAAGTTAGCTCACAAAATTTACTTTAATTGAAACCGTCAGTCACCCTCAGACACTAAGTAACCGTCTTTGTTGCTCATCAGCGCTTGAATGCCAATGACCTGAAATCGCAGCGGCTTCCAACAGGCTGGAAGATAAACCTATAAAGCTAAAGAGTGTCTTTGTGTCCTGAGAACGGCTCGTGCTCCACATTTCTCTGACCTAATTTCCCTTTTCACACTGTCAATAACGAAATTGTGCTACTGCATCAAAATGAACAGAATGGCTAAATGACTGGTAGGAGAAAATCCGCCACTATTTGGGAGGTTCTGCACGGACTGATATGAATATATGCAAGCAAATGAGGAAAGGGTAACAGCACAGTAAAGCTTTGTGCATGAATAGCTCCACTGGCAGGTCCACTTGTCCGCAGGGGTTGCAAAAATCTGTGTATCTGCCGCAGAGTGGTTTCATGATTTTTAATACTGCATAATGCTGCACATACCACAGCAGACCTCCCTTCAGGATGGTGAATGAGCATAGCTAACATTTATGCGATGGGGTTCACTTTAATTTGTCCTACTAACCGTGCTTGTAGCTTTTAGCTATTGCCCCACTACCCAAAGGGCAACAGCTGTTTTTTTATGTTTTCTTTTATGGTTTTCTGAATCCTGGTTCCGGCAAAGGCATTACACTAAAGTGAATGGCTTATAAAAGTGGGTGTCACGGTACCCCGGGGTGCCTTAAAGACAGGCAAATGGTGCCAGAAGCTCGGATCTTTGCCTTTCAGGTGAACAGCAGTCAGAAACGGCTAAATAGAAACTGTTAAAGTCAGTGACGGCTTGATGGATTACCATTAAAAATGAATCACTAATGTATAACAGGGTGCTTTAGATTGAAAACATGTGGGAATCAATGGCTTAAAGCACTGCTACCATTGTATGTATTTCTTTTGTTTGTCCTGCGCATCCTGCAAAAAGGATTATTCCACTGATCAACAGGTGGTGGCCATGCAAAAAGAAATTCATCAACGCATCCACTAAAGGCAGGGAAATCAAGAATGCAGGCAAATGGATGTGAGCAAGGCAGGGTCCAAATTGTGATGTAATTGGCTTTGCCACAATATCCCTGCTTTAATTTCTGTCTGACCTTGGATTTGCATGTGGGTGATGAATACTTTAATGCTTGGAAAGTAGAATTAGGTGTTGAGTTAATGATAGGGGAGACAATTAAAAAGAAGACGACCAATGTGACCTCCAAGTCTTCTTCAGTTTAAAATTATACTTAGGGTGCATCATACATAATTAAACCTGGCTAAAAAGGTTCTCAACAACCTTAGTCAAATATTTTTTCTTGGTCCACAACTGAAGAAATATCAGACATTGTTTTATTCGATCACTGTTCACACATTATTGTGATATATCTGTCCATGAATCATTGTTTTTAGCTTCCCAAAAAGTTTATTCAATCACGATAAATATGTATAATCATACACCTTTTTTTTGCTTGTTAATCAGTAATTGGGTCATCCATGTTTAAATATGGTGATGGCTCCTCATGAGGTCGGGTTTGGTATTATTTTGCTCCAGCTAGGTTTCATTTGAAGGTGTTTAATGAGGAACACATTCTTCAAATTTCTCATCATGGATCTAATTCAATACAAACATACACATTCCATTTAGTGGTGACCTAATGGTAAAGTCCAACCTATGAAACTAAAGGAAATGTACATCACCATCCTTTTACAAAAGGACATTTCTTTAATTTTAAAACACACTCGGATATCCAGAGCTTTCCAGTCGCATGTGAACACACCACACACACACACACACAAACACCCAGAAAGAAGCCTCCACTCATTTTCCTGGTTTCTCTTTGTTTTCCCGCTCAGGAGCTAATGCTTTGTTATTCTAATCCTCATAAGTGTGTGATAAAACTCCTTCCTGGGCTCCTTTCTCTCAGGTGTTGGAGAGTCCTGTGCTAAAAAGGAGCCAAAAACATACATCAAGTCCACCATTTCTCAATTTTTCCAAGTGACGGATATATCTTGGAAAACAGATATGAGGTGTTGGCCAAAAACAGAACGACTTCCCGGCAGCAGGAACTATACATCATTGTAAATAATTCACAGAAGTAAAGCAAGCTTCCCGGGGCCAGCTATTCGCCCAAGCCAACATGTGCTCCATCTTGCTCACTGTGAAATCCCCCCAAGGCACAAAATTGACCCGGGGCAGCCATCTTGGGGACATGTTTGAAGAGGAGAACATTATTCCTCATTCGCAGAATGTAGTTTTTATGAGGTGCCAAAAGTGACAGTGAAATTGGATTTTGTACTTTCCTTGTTCTTCATCTGGTGGAAATGTGTCAGTTTGTGTCACGTTTGTATTTCTTCAAAGTCTCAGTAAAAACACATCAGAAACTTGATTCATTTTTTGACATCTTTTTATTGATTTATAGGCTAAACATGTTGCAAATGAGTAATAGATACTACACTATACATACCCCACTACATGTGTTCTACTGTCTAGCCAGGCTGAAGTAATTAACCTGTGTATGATTATTTACAGAGGTGCTAATGGAAAAATTCAACAAAATAAAACTCAGCTTTAATCAAAACATGATATGATATCTGAAAACAAACACAACATTGATAAAAGGAGATAAATATGACAGAAAACACTTATTCTTTTTAATTGTCACGTTGATTATTTTCAGACATATTAATTAATGAAACTAGCGAAAAACAATCAAGGAAACCTTGAACCTGGAAATATTTTTAGAGTATTTTATCGGATTTAATAACACAATAATAAAGGTCATATTTATTGATCATGCATATCTTCTTTATGTCTGTTTCCATCATATTAGACATATTGCACACTTATACGCACACTTCCCTACACTGTTTACGCTATGTAGCTACCTGTGTAGTGCATGAACTTTGATTGGATATTGTTGTCTCGCTCAAGGCCTTTGTGAACTCACAGGAAATTACAATTGGCGCCGTTGGTTAGCTTGCTAACGTTCATGTTATTGTTCAAGGTAACAAATTAGACAGCAGACTGCTACATAAATATACTGATAGCTTTTGTCTGAACACAGTATTTATCCAGGTCATTGGTTAAAAAAACCTAAAATAACAAATACATTTGATATATAGCTTATAAGATTAACAGCTATGTGATGAAAAAAATATTGTCAATATTATTGAATGAATAATTTATATAGGAATAAAACATAATTAAAATATGTGAAAAGTAATTGAATTCAAATGATTTAACAATGAGGTGTAAACAGTAATTGTTTCCATTATTCATGCAGATATTGTATATGAAGCAAGTTATTGAATAATTACATCACTCACTTGGGGCTTAGCATGCCCAGTGTTATGCAACGCTCCTATCTTAAACAGGAATACACAATATACATATTTATGTCAATAACATATTCATATCGATTTCTTTTTTCTTTTCTCTGTCTACATTTCTTCCCATGATCCCCTTTATCCACCCACTGTGACCTTGGGAGTGGGAGGAGCGGCTTCTGCACTACAACAGCAATGTGATGACAGTAATCATTTAAATCAGAATAAACATTTCCAAATTCATAAAAACAAGCTTTAATTAATTGAAGTACAATATTTCGCTAATTAGTGATATATTGTATTGTGTTACAGTGATAACGTAACCATCCTTGTGGCGCACACACATGCACAGAAGGAACACAATAGACATACATACAAAGAGTAAAAGACAAAGGCGGAGGGACTGCACTGGGGGGGTCGGCCTTTATTGGTGCAGCAGGACCAATCGCATTACCCGGTGGAAGGAGACACCGCAGGGGAACGTTTTGGGAACAGTTACTCCGCCGAAGAATCATTTTTAATTCAGGTGCCCTAACTTATTTTATCAGCTCTCAGGACTGCTGCTGAGTAAACACTTTTAAAATTGAAGGTGAGAAAGCCCCTCTGGTTTTGAACATAAAAAATGCATCAGCCGTGTGAATGTAGAACAGTATATCATTCCTGAAAAACACTGCAGCTTCCATTACAGCGCTCTCCACTGCTCACCAGTCGCTGGGTGCATTAAACCTGGTCCAGTCTGTTTTGATTGTCTATCACATTTATGATGGAGAGTTTTTGCATATCACACATAAAAGAAAAATAACAGCATGTTTCCTGGTAGTTTATGGTGTTAGTTAACTCCCAGTTTGCGATGTGGAGGAGGAAACCTGTGTTCTTTGCCTCGTGGTGCATCTCTCTGCAGCAGATTTCATACTATTCACAGATATGAACTGCTTCGCTCTCATTGATTTTTCAAAGATTTTCAGGGCTGTGGCCTTGCACCGAAGCCCACACACCGTTTGAATAATGACAAGCTCGATACATCATCATGCCAAAGTCAACCGGCCTGATACCAACAGTAGTTGAGCCGCTCGGGCGAATAATGACGCCTTTTGTGTTTGAGTCTAAACATGGTGGACCGATCACTGACGCACGCAGCAGCCGGGTGTCAAATCGTCCTACGTAGCACCTTGAAAAATACTTGTCTCAATTTCATAGACGGGTCCTAGTTTGACTGAAGTCAGGACGAGTCAATGTGTTTGGTCAGATTTACCCATCACTGTCGCCTCAGCCAGACTGCTCCCATCCCGTCTGTCGCAGAGCACCAGCTGATTGTTATGCCTTTATTCCGCCTCAACGTTCTCTACAAAAGATAAAAAAAACTTGCTCTTGTTCTGCCCTCATGTCGGCAGCGGAATTTGATGTAGAGTTAAAGCAACATCTGTTTAAAATAATATTAATAATATTTGTATTTTTGAAAACAGCCATTTGCTTTACAAAGAGGACATATATAAATAAGAATACAAAAAATCTAAGACAAGAGTCAAATTATGTTTAGTATGTACAGTATGTATAGTACGAAATCTAAAATCAAAGACAGCAGATCAAATAATGCAACATCGTTTAAAAATAATAGGGAAAGCAAAAGATGAAAGTGAGCTAAAAACAATCAAGTAATAATGGCAATATACATGAAAGGAAGGGGGTTGGTGTTATAGAATCAAGGGGAAGTTTGTTACATTTCTGTGTTTTCAAATTGGTTTGAAAAACACAAATACTTTTTCTTTGTCTTCAGCATCATAAATAATTTGTATTTCTGGACATTTTACATAAATCTAGTTGAAAAGTGAACCTTAATTTAATTGGTTTGATTCTAAAACACTAGTTTTGGATGTGATGTTATTTTGATATGAGCTGTTTTCTATACTTGACTTTAAACCTAAAATTACAGCCCAACACCTACAACCTAAATCTAGATGTTCCTGAAATATCCACTAGACCTGGTTTACTCCACTGGAGCCAAGGACTTGCTATCTCTTTCTCTAAACTGACTTTCAGCTGACACATCAGGGTGCTGGTGATCTATGGCAGTGATAGCTTTTGGCTGTTTTGACATGAGGGACCAAGATTGTTTTGTGTGCGCGGGTGTGAGGGCCAGTCGGTCATTGGAGCTGGGAGGATTTATCACTGCATGCTGGGTATTGATTTATACCCGAGTGCAGGTATGTTACCCCCCCTCCGCCTCCCCCTCTCCTCCCCTGAGCCTCTGGCCTCCGTGCACCTGATTCCTCCGAGTACTATCGGCTCCATAGGAGCTTCCAACCCGTCGAGCTGATACACAGTAACCCCCCCTTGTTGTAAAACATTGATTGCCCTGTAATAACAAGCCCCGATCGTGTACAATCCCATGGTGTATTAGCAGCGATGACCTATAGTGGTTTTTTTTCCTAACACAAAAAGAGGATTGTGGGATTTTTGCCAAGCTTCATGGGGTGGGGGTGAACTTTTGTGGCTGCGTTTTTCAAAATAAGTCAGAAGGAGTATATTTGTATTGCTCAGTGTCACATGCTGTCTCTGTGGCTCCTTTTATATTTTTTAACTCAGCAATGGATCACCTCGCAAAAATCAACAGGGATAAACCCCTTTACAATTGATTAATAAAAAATACAAAAAGTCTGACACAAACAATACTAAACAAAGCCTTTAAACAGTGCATTCTTATGCAAAGGCTGCACAATTCTGTACAATCTTCAACTACATCTATATACATTTGCAACTTTTTAATGAGGCACCCTTTGGAAAGAGTTTTGCGAGTATTTGTCGTCTAATTCAGAGTTTCACAAACTTTCAGCCCACGACACAGAGACTTGTGACCCCAATTATCCCCAGAGATAATAATCTGAGCGATTTCATTTCAAAAGTCACCTGCCTGCACACGTTGCGATGTTTCCTTTGGTGCTGAAAATTAACCTGCTGCAACTGATGCTAACATTAATCTGTCGTAATCACCTCAGGGGGTCACATCGAGAATCAGAACGCTGATGATTATATCAGTGGTTTTATTTTTGAATTTTACCAGAATATTTTAGCTTTTTTTTATGCAGGGATCTGTTTTCAAAGTCCTTTATTTCTCTCTATGCTCTGAAGGTGATGTTATGCTAATTCTGTAATTTAAGGTGTATATTAAAGTTCAGGTCTGAAACTGTTACCACACCAATTGCGAAGCTGAGCCCGGACTCTTAATCCTCTTTCTTTGCCTCCAGATGAAACTATATCTGTGTGTATATACTGTTGCACTAATAAGTCAGTGCAGTCACGATGCTGCCCATGGCCTGGTGCTCTAAGCTGCATACCATGTAATCACAATGTCCTTGGTTCGACTGTGGCTTGTTGTCGTCCCTCTTGGTCTTTCTCCACATTCCCCGTCACTCTCGGAGTTATAACAAAGACCAAACTACCCCTTTCTTATGAAATCCTCCAAAGTATCAAACATGAATTCTTTGCCTTGCGGTTCCATTTCAGATATCATCAAACCTGTGCATTTCCGAGCTCTCCTGGTAACTAATTAACTCACATGAAAGTCTACAAACCAGTGATTAAGTTTGATGGAGCGCAGGTAGAACACAGAGAAGCATCTCAGCCCCCGACTGACCTGAATCTGTCCGCCGCCGCCTGCAGCACTGTGGAAATATGCTAGCGGGAAAAATAATTTCCATTCATTAGATTTCTTGACACTCGATGCATTTCTCACCAATATGCTCCGCAGCTGTAAACAGAGCTCGCCCGGCCGTGTCACTGTCATATAATTACCAACACCTGCCTCTTTGATTACTGACACCGGTTGTTTGCCTCGTGAAAAGGTCAGGTGTGGATTCTGGTCACGTGGGCCGGGGGGGTTCTTCTTTGCTCTGCCATCTTCTGCTGCTCTCAGTGTTCCTGGATTGAAAGCCATCAATGATTTATTTTTATTTTTCGACTGTTTGCGTCCGTGACCCATGTCTGCTCCCAGCATCTAATTTCTCCATTAAGAACATTACTGAATGGACCAAGTTCAGCACGTCTTTTTCTACGATCTCGATTAAACTACAGCGACGGTCAGCAACTGGTGGCCTGCCGCCTATAACATCAGTCCAACCAGATAATTTTGTTAGTTTGTTTAGTTGTATTTCACCATATTGGACTGACACAAACATTCACAGGAGTCGCAGTTGCTTATCTCCATCACAGCAGAACATGGCATAGAATCCCTTCCTCTACAGGAATTTGTCTTCAGCCAAGTTCGTTTAGTTGCTGCAATTATTAATACCGAGTGGAACTACAGAGATTTATTTTGAAAACATTGTGAACTTGGGTCTTAACAGACCCTCAGAAATAGCTGCATTGCATGAAAAATAACAGCAGTAACATAAATTCTAACTTATTTAACAGACATGAACAAAACTGAAGAAAATTGTATTCATTTAATGAAAAACATTGACTAAAATGTTTTTAACTTCACTCTGCACCATAGACTCTTTATAAAAAGCTCTGAACACAATGTCCGGCAAACGAACAATAACATCATATCGCACTGACACAGACATTCAACGTCATCACAACAACATTCATACAATCACTTCCTCTTAAGCAATCGGTCAACAAAGTATAAGCTCAACACTCATTTTGTTGCTGCAATGCTTTTTATTAGATCTTAAAGAGATAGTTTATCCAAAAATGAAAATTTACTTATTATCTACTTTTAATTTCTGGGTGAACTATCCCTTTAAGATTCTGTTAGCAGACCTCTGAAATGAAACGCAATGTATGAAAATATAATTTCAGTTAATTTATCATTCAAATGTAAATATGAGCCACACACGTAAACAGTACTAAAGACAATTCTGTGTTATGGAAAACATTGACTTTAAAAAAAACTGAATCCGGTTGATCATAGCTCACTTTACCAGTGACAGAGAGAAAGCTGCAGCCAGTATTACCACAGGTTAAGCGACATTGCACTAGTTCAAATCATTTTCTGTAAATTGAACGTTTGCAGAAAATAAGCGATATGTCATGCTCTTTATTCTGTGGGCACGGTCCATCAGAATCTGGCTGCAAATCTAAATATTGACAAGACAGATCTCTCCCCACTGAAAACAAGGCCGACAGCACCAACATATATCCCCCAGCCTCTGGTCTGCCGCCTGCCATGGACCAAAGCTTTGTTAAGTCACCTGTCAGATGAAATTACTCCAGTGTCAGTTGCCTGACGGGGTGACGGCAGGGATCCGGGGCTGTGCAGGCGCAGAGGCCCCCACAAGTACCCGCAGTGTGTTGAGGGAACGTCAGGGGGCCGCGGCGCAGGAACTCATGCTGTTAGGTCTCATAGAGATACTTATACAGATCCACTCTCACCCTCATTTTATGGCCATAATCCAGAATGACACTTTAAAAAGAACACACTGGCTTCATTAGTGTGCTGACAATGCAGCCCTATGGCCTGTTGATGGTGAGCTCTCATAGGCTTGGCAGTGAGGAAAAGAACTTTAATCAGTGTCTCACAGGTACTGCAGTTGCCAAGGATACTACACTAAAGAAAGAATACAAAAGCACTAATGGTGTCCTGTTGCGCTAGTTGGCTTCTGCAAGATGTTTTAGTTCCAAAATTCAGATTTAGGGAGACTGAAGCTGCAAAAGAAATAAGGAACTCTTTTTTATATGGTAACACATTGTCATGAAGCTGTATTCAAATGCATTTAAGTCACGTGGATAAGTAATAGTAAACCTTTTTCTGCAAACAATACTGCTTTTCATAAGAACATGTTCAATATTTTGCCATTTTAAACAATATTACATAAAGTTGCATATATACAATCAAATGTGTTTGTCTTCTATGTGAAATTATAATTTGTACAGTCAGTAGTAGTAGTAACTAAAGTAGCTACAATAACAAAAGTACAGCATCATCTCCTAAAGTATAATTTACTGTAGGTATAATGCACTATGAAAAACAATTGTGCTCATGTTGAGTAATGGACTAAATGTAAATGTTACATTTCACAAAAATTGTATTCACATGACAGTGTCCATTATTACGTGTATTACAATGGAAGTGCATGCAAGTATTTATACTCATTTTTCAAAAGTTTTTACTAGTACATTTGTTTACTTTAAAAGCAAACAAAGAAAAACTGTTTTTTCGGGTTAGGGTCAAAATGTGACATTCAAAACAGTGAATGTGTTGATTGTCTGTGGTGAAGTTTAATGTAACAGTATTTCTGCAGCTCACTGTATTTGAGATGATTATCAAACTTTAAAGTTTAAACTGCAGCTATATTTAAAATTCAATAATGACTATTTACAATGTGTGATGCATCGAATGAATATCAACATGCCTTCTCTGAAAACCCACTGAAGTTTTACTCCATTCAATTAAACTACATGTTTTTGTTTTACAATATTTTTTCTTTATATATATATATATATATAGCCCCAACCCTAACCCTATATATTTTATGACTTGTTTTTCCAGGAAACACAGAAATCCAATTGCTCCACATGTTTTATTATCGTCCGCGATCGGTTCACTGTCTTTCTCAGACTGATACATAAAAAAACTAAAACCCTGAAGTCATCATAGATTCCTGTGTTTATTTTTCCAATCCAGTAAAACTGCTTCATGCTTGAGTTCATTAAAAGATCTAATCCATACCAGCAATAAAATAAAAAAAAAATATTGGCCTGCTTGTATTTGTCATGACATCCTCAGTGCTCAGACCGTGAGATGATGAAATTGCTTCTGTAAGAGATCACTAGTTATTCAGGGCTGCCTTGACATTTCAGATTCATGTTGTTTTTCAGGATCAACACGCTCTCTGCTGCTTCTACGATGAATACAACCAACTGCACAGTGTTGATTCCTGGCCTTTTTTTTTCTGTAATCAGAAATGATCTCAAATTCAAATCAAGGTCAAAAAATTTAATGTCAGTCACTGCAGAGAGGTCAAATATTCTTCTCATTTCAGGAATGATAGAATGGAGCAGGGTTTGCTGTGGTACAGAATCCATTTACTCAAGGTATAAAAGAGGCAGGCTGAACCTCAGGTCGTCCTCTGGACCTTATCTATGATAGGAAAGATCTTTGATTGGAGGTTAAAGATGTTCGCTGCCAGAAGCAGAGACAGAGAGAGGAAAAGACGGAAGAGAAAAGTCAAAGCAGAGGAGAGAGACACACAAGCTGAGGGAAAGGAAAGCAGAGACAATGAGGTGAATTAAAATGGGCAGAGAGTATTAAAAAAGAGAGATGGACCGTGTGGGAGAGTGCCCGACATCACGGCAGATATCTGAGTGTGAGGCCCACAGAGGTGCTTTGTCCTCGCCCAGACGTCTCTCTCTCTCGGAGTGGTCGGCGTAACCTCATTCTGGGTCGTTGCTGCCCGGCATCAGTCAGCACTTCTCTCTCGGCGGCAGTTATTGCCTCCGCCTCGCTGATGGCTCTCATGTCTGTTTGTGAAAAGCATCCAAACCAACTCCCTCCAGACGAGCCCAGACAAGCATATGATTGAGTAATTGGGGGCTTCATTTATGATGGTGGTGGTGCTGGCGGGGGAACTAATTTCCTTATAGGCTTTACCTTGTGATGAACTCTTTTATTCTGATTTGGCGAGAGGGAGAAGTGAGAGCTGGTGGTTTTGTGTCACCGCATTATTCACTGTGTGCGCTTGTATTAACCCAGAAATTCACAGATTAAAAACTGTAATTAAAACTTAAAAGGTGCTTAACTGGATTAATGATCACCCTTCTAGAGTGTACCCCATCTCTCGGCTAAGGTCAACTGCGATTGGCTACAGCCCGTGTCCTTCTAAGTGTAAGGCAACATCATTTGCCCCATAATTCAATCAATCTATGTAAGTAGCAGAGGTGCAGGTGCATGACTGTAGCTTTCACAGGTACACAGACTAAAGAGGGACCGATTCCTGCTTGTATTACAACTGCGTTGAGTGCCACTTGTAGCTACGCGGACAACTGCAGCTGAAAGGTCTGACTGTCTGCGTGGATGGCAACAACTTTATGGACGATAGCATGAGTCCACGAGCGAGCATAAAAGCAAACTGTGCTGCAACGGAGCAAAAATAATACGACGGGTCGACACAGTCAAGACAAACAATGGTTAGACACTGAGGCAACATCCACACTACCACATTTTATTTTTTCAATCATTTTCGCTATGTTTACTTGCCATCCAAACGACCTTTGCATGTTTCAAGCTGAAAGTTTTGAAAATGTTGCAGGCCTTGTTTTACTTCATTATTATTGAAGGGAAAAAATTCTGGTGAAAACAGGAAGTTGTTTTTTACTCTGTAACTGGTTGCTTGATTAGCGAAAATACAAAGTAAGACAAGACCCGCTTTGATCGACAACAAATTGGAACTGTTATTGATATGAAGCTTTTGCAAAATTTTACCTTTACCGCTGGTAGTTGAGTCAGGAAACAAATGCGGGTGACTGCACCATCGTTTCCTTTCATCTTTTTTTACCAGTACATACAACAATGCAAATTACACAGAGGCTGTTCTGTTTCATAGTGGCAAACAGCCCAAGGTCGCAAATAATTCACTCAGAAAATAGGTTCAAGGTTACAGCCCTGAATGACAAGGACAGGCAATGTCCATGTATGTGAGTGGTCACATGACGCACATCAATGGTACATATGGGCTGGAATTATTTCTGATACATAACTAAGACACTTTAAAGATTGATTTAGTATTACTATGTTGTTTTTTTAACACATTGCATATTGATGTATAGATGATGGATGGATGGATTAATCATGATGATGATATATTATCAGTTGCACTTTAACAAGTACACCTTTAGCCCTCAAGATTTCTCAAGCTACAACTGTTGATGCAATAATGTTTTTGACTCGTAATATCCAAACCTGAGAGAAATGGAGGAGGAATATCAGATTTACAGAATTCACATCATCCACTGAAACACCCCAAACAATCCTTATCGCTGTATTTCTTCAACACACTGGGGTTGTTTTTCTCACAATCTGATTTTCAGGTGCAGTCTTTTCTTTCTTCCACGGCTCCACCGACTGCACCCGCTCAGAGGGAGCAGCAGAAGTTGATCCATCAAGAAGAACAGAGACGGTGGGTGAGGAAAATACTGGACTCTCACTGGACAGTGCAGAGAAAAGAGGAAGAGGAGCACTGTGAGAAATGAATGACTGAACAGGGCCTGAGCGTCGTAGACTCTTAGCCAGAGCAGAGAAACAGACGAGAAAATGAGAGAAGTTGAGGTGAGTCGCAGTCAGTCAGTGAGTTATCGGTCACTTTCAGAGGGTTTGATGAGTGTTTGGATTCATCTATTTATTATTGTATCACATTGATCGATTGTTGGGATCAGTCTCAGGGTTTGAAAAATCTTTCAGCTCTGCACAGCAGTGAAGGCTGGTGGATAAAGAGCTGATCAATGCTCAACGCTTCGTCATGATCAATTCTCTCCACAACACAGCTCTTCTGTTAGAGTGTTTCTAGCAGTGAAACAGTTCCTCTTCTTCTGCTTCTTCTTCTGCCTCTCCTGATGCAGCTGCCTTCACAACAACACCATCCTCACCTGCCTCAGACGTCTCATCTCACTCTTCATCTGAGACCTTTTTTCGCACACAGACAGTTTCACATGTCACAGGTGCAAATAATAAAATGGCTCATGGCTGAGTTCCGTTCAGTGTCTTACTGGGACACATGAACTGAACAGAGCCATTGTAAATATTATCAGTAATTCTGGTGCTCTTCCTGCTATGACATGTCAAATGTCTGCTGTGAAAACACCTGATATAACTCATAACATAAACTTGAATGTCAGTCAGAGAGCCGCTAGCTCAGCCAAGACCCAACAGTCCCCTAATGAAACCACATTTAAACTAGATCCAGATTTTTCCATCTGCACCAAACTGCACATGCCCAGTTCTATAAATAAATAGGATTTTTCATTAAGAACTATTCTCTGAGAAATCAAGGACGATGTTGAAAAATGCACGGTGTTCTGACAATGTTTCATAAAGGGAAAAAAAACCTCCTGGCCCTGCCTCCTGATTCGGATTCACACCAAAAGTTAGAGGGATGGTGACCCACACCCAATCCTTCAATGTGTCCTGGTAATCCTTTCAATTCGTCAGGTAGTGTTTGCATAATCCTGCAGGCGGTGGACTAGTGGCAGAAAACTTGGACTACTGGTAGAGAAGGGGTCTCTGGTTCGATGCTGGTTCGACTCCACGGTTCGTCTCCTTGGAGTTTCGGCGGAAACTTGCCTGGATGGTGTAACGAACCTGGACCTGTCCAAAGTTCAAAAGGACTCTTCTCTAGTGCCCCTGAGCAAGGCACCTTACTCCCCCAACATCTGCTCCCCGGGCGCCGTACCTGGCAGCCCACTGCTCTGCTCTGCAGTGTGTCCTGCACCAGATGGGTGAAATGCAGAGGACTAATTTCCCCAATGCATGAGTGTGTCTTTGCATGTTTGTGCATGTGTGTGGGATTAATAAAGTGTATCTTCTTCATCTTCTTCTTCTTCTAAATAACAGACAGACAGAAAAATAAATAAGAGCAGATGAAAGTGTAACCTCCTTTTTGGACTTAATGTAATATAATCGAAGAGTAAAAAGTGTCTGAGATAATTGTAACGGATTACAGATTTAAGGATTGAGACTCTCGTTCGTATTTTTTAAATAAGTGTTATTTTAAATATATTGCTGAAATGTTGTTGCTATTTAATCTTAGAGCTTTAGGAGTTTTCTAGTCAATGTCTAACCCTTGGAAAAATATGTTACATATGTGGTTTGAGAAATGAATAACATGGTCTTGTAAAATCCATATAAATAGATTTGAGATATACGTGGACACAAGGAATGTTTTGTGTGTTGTTTTCAATACAGACGTTTATGCATCAAATGACTCAATATGCCTAAAGATTCATTTTGTATGACCAATAAATAATTTCAAACAAATTCTGGGTTTATCGGATGATCCAGTATAGACGTTTATTTTGGAAGGAAGTGCTGATTCTACAGATATGTATCTTTTCCCCCTTTTTTTTTGGTACAGTTTCTAAACAATGACCTCAATTCTTCACACAGTCGTCACAACAGCGCTCCACGATGACCTCTGTGACAGATTCCTGCCAGGTTAATAAAGGGGACGGGTGAAATCCACCACACTGCTTCACTATATAACTGATGTGGTGTTTCACTGCTCTCTCCCAGGCACACAGCTGTACAGTCCATCACGGGACGCTGACACGTTTCCTTTCACCTCACTCTCCATTCGTCAACCCCGCAGAGGAAATCTTTTCTTCACAGAGGTGGGAAGTTCATGATCACATGTCCCTCTCAGACACAATGAACGCTGGGTGTCTGGACGTATCCTGACAGGGAGGGATCGGGCTGAAATGAGATTCTTTCTGAGGTGCACTTCAGGAAATGACAGAAAGTGTCAATGTCCATAACGACTTGTGGCCAAATGCAGAGACAGGGTTGACTAGCAGTGCTGTATTTATAGTGTGTGACAAATTGAGACTTGTGCAATATCATTTAACTATTAAGGTATTACCTCCGCCAAGGAAACACGCTGTTTTCATCAGCGTGTTTAGTAATATTACACAAAAACCATTGGACAGATTACCACAAAACTTGATTTAAGGATGTCGCATGGGTCACAAAATGAACACATTTAAATTTGATGTGGATCTGGATCAGGGAACAGATCCAGGAATTTAATTGCACCTTCGTCAACATTGTGAGAGGATTTTCAAAATTTCTGTGATTTCTCAGAGAATAATTATTGGATCTTGATGGAAACAATCTAACATGTTCAGGGGGAAATATTTGTTTTAAGTCTGTGCAATTTACTGCAGATCTGAATAAAAATCTGGATCTAGTGGGTTTAAATGTGATTTCACAGGGAGGTGCAGCGGTCGAGCTCTGCAGAGTTGTCGTCCAAGAAGAACAAAATCGCTCACATAACACCACAAAACGGAACATTAAACTTTGCCAAAGAATATGAAAAGATGCCTGATGAATATTGGCAGAACGTTCTCTGGTCTCAAGGAACCAAAATACATTTGGTTGGATCAGAAGGGATCCAGCATGTTTGGCGTAGCGTTAGCTGCATGGCGGCGACCATGAAACATAGAGGGGGGAGTGTGCTGATCTGCTGCTTCATGAGTGCAGAAGGTGGAGGGTACATGACATTTATATACAGCGCTGTGCATGTTAATTTCTATTGGGAAACACTGAGCGAAACGGTGACTCACAGTCTCAAAGATCTTGGCAGGTGAGAGATTTTTCCGACATGACAACGATCCCGAACCCACAAGAGTTTGTATAGAGGGAAAAAAAATGAGGAAAGAAGGACTTGGCCAAGTGCGTCCGCTGACTTGAGTCCAACTCGCCCTCTCCAGAGGATTTTAAAGCAGAAGGTAGAGCAACAAAAGCCCTGCAGCAAAGAGCGGCTGAGAAGAATCACGTGTGAGGAGTGAACGTCTCACCACAGATTGGCGTAAAACTGCAATAGTCTACGAATCGGAACGGGACCTCATTAATGAAGGAGCTGGTGGCTTTTGAGCGCAATTTGTTCTTAATTATCTAGCTTTCTTTTGTATTATATTTTTATCACACCCTTCTGTTTTTCAAATTAATTGGCTTCACTAAATGGAAATGATTTGTAACATTTAAGTAATAAAGGCAACAATAATTATAACTTTATTTATAGAGCACTTTTAACAACGTGCTTAACCAAGAGGACAACTTACAACAAGAATCCAAAACATCAGTTACAATTAAAGACAATAGCAAATTAAAAAACACTTTTCATGCACTGTATTATAATTACTTCTTACTAGTTTGATTTTTTGCACTTAGAATTTTTCTATGTTAGATTTCTTATCAAATGAATTAAGACTATTGATCTGTAGTGAAGCATTTCTCGATAACTGTAACTAGTTCAGTGCCCACCCCCATAAACCTGCCTGTTTAAAATAGTCTGTTTTCTTTTCCTGTGTTAATGCTCCGCAGCTCCTTCAGAATGATTCCTTGTCATTAGTGAGTCCTCCTCAAACACTTCTACAATATACTGTCCCTTCTTACTGTCTGTATTGTTTGTGTTCAGAGCTTTTTATAAACAGTCTATGGAGCAGAGTGACGTTTGAAAACGTTGTGTACCTTCTACCTGGGTGATATGCTTTGAAGATTTTATAGTCAATGTTTTTCATAACATGAAACTAAATTTGTTTTATTATTGTTCACATGTGGCCTTAATATAAGCATGAATGATTTCTTTAATTTAGGTTGATTTTTACAGTGCATATCATTTTCAAGTTCACAACAAATAAAAGCTCTGCAGTTCAGCTGGATACAAAGTACAGCAGCATAGGGAAAATGTGGTGTTTATACTTTGTCGATTATTTGCTGAATTGGAAGTGATTCTATGAATTTTGTTGCCATGATAGTTGGCAGCATCCATGACTCAGTTCAAGAGAAATATATACATACAGATAGACTGTTTTGGAATCACTTCAACGGAATTCAATTTTATTTGTATAGCGTCAAATCATAATATAGATTATTCCAAGTCGATTTACATAGCAAGTCTCAAAAGACCTTGCAAGATGTAGAGAAACCCAACAGTTCCCATTAGTACGTAGATATATGCTGTAAAGTAGCAAACTATTGCAGTCAGGGAATGTATTTCTTTTTGTTGAAATACTTCTGGTTGACAGAAATTTATAAAAATGTAAATTGTGCCATATTGTATACATTAGCACTTATCAATGCAATTATTGTAACAGGGAAATATTAATTTACAAACCAGCACTACATTTTAAATGAATGCGTAATTTCTGCATAGCTAAATCAGGACGAGTAAATGATCATACAAAACATACAAAAGAAATGACTTCCCCTCAGGAACTGGTCCCAGGTAGTGCATACTGGTTACTAGCAATGCTTCATTAAGGCTTGATTATGTCCCATCCAGTGAAGTGGAACATCATCATAACCACTGGCAAGAATCTATTCAGTTTTTAATAAGGATGCACCATTAGTTCCTGAATGACACAAACCAGGACAGCAGGACTGTGTGTGAGGATTTTTAATCACATTCACAGCACATGCACATTAATATTCACATCAATGTGTCAGAGCTACCACTTGCCAAAATAGTGCAACCACACAATTTTGCATCCATAACTGATTATATTAATTGCATCTCTCTCTCTCCCCCCCACCCTCTCATTAAAAAGCAGTGCATAGTTTTAAGTTGGCGCCTCAGTTTGTGTCTTTACCTTAGAATCATCGTCTGATTGATGCGGCGCTCACTCGAGGCAAACCGGCGAATATAATGAGTTCTATCACCGAGATCAGCCAACGAGGAGCCGACTTGTGTCTTAAGACAAAAGACGTTCTAAATCAAGACGTATGGTGGGAGGGAAGAATGGAGTCCGTCGGCGCTCTGACAAAGCACAGCGCAGCCGAGAGGATTATGAAGCACCGACGCTCCGAGTGTATCTGTGAGACGGATGGTGCGACGAGAATGTAAATGTTAACGTCACATGACAGCAACTCCTACGGGATGTAGGAGATCACTGTGCCCAGACAATTTGGACACACCCTCTTCTTTTATACCGAGCGATGAGGAAAAAAATGCATTGGGGACAATATGAGCGCCGTAAAACTGAAAATCAGAAGTGATTGGGTTGGAAATTAGAGTTTGTAAAAGCAGTAAATTCCTTTTTGTAATTTATTTATATCCCAGGACTGGAGGCTCAGTCCATGTTAATGACTTTACTCACTAATATGAATTCTTTATGTATTCAATTATACTTGTATTCATCAAATTTGTTGGAGAGAGAGAGAGTGTATCGGATTTAAATGGAATGCAGATTTATAAAAACGGACGTTTCACATGTTCATGTATCCTGCCCATATGTTTGCACGAAACTGATGGATTATCTTCATAGTTCTACAAATAATTAAGTGCGTGCCTCTCTTTATAAAAGATGAGAACCTTGTCTTATGCCTGAGGGAAGGTCTCTTGCTCATCTTCTGTTCACACTGGGAGCTGCTTCGTGAGGTTTCACCTTCCCGTTCAGCAATAATAATAAAAACCTTGTTAAAACAATTGAATGGAGTCAGTCATCAAAAACGCTTTTACTTTGTAGGACGTGAAAGTAATATATATATGTTTGTGACATTTTTCGACATATAATCGTTGAAACTGTGGTCGCAGTTGATTTTCACTGCATGTGGAGGGAAATGGTGAGAACCAGAATCTGTAGAAGCTCACAGGCGTTAGACCCACCTGAGACAGTGTGGTGGCCCCTCTACTTGGTTTGGAGTGCAATATGACTTCATAAAAACATGACATTTTTCACGTTTATATATCCTGTACATCGGTTAAAAATGAGTTTGCAACTACCAATCGATCGTTTCCACAGTTGTATAGATAAGAAAGTGATTGCCTCTCTTATCTCTCTTCTCTTTCTAACACAAGATGAGAAGTTAGTTTTTCGGCTTGAGAGAAGGTCACACAAACAGCCCCTTGTGCTGGGCCGTGAAACAAAAGCTTGAGAGACACAAAAACAACATTCACATAGGAGGACTTCTGGTTTGTTTTCCCTTTTGGTATTTGAAAACTAAGGAGACTAAGCCACAGGACAGCGTGGCACATCTAATGAGGAAGAAACCTGTCAGACGTACGCAACTCACGTCTGCAGGGTGTGACCGCTTCTGCTCCGTCGCGGGCTTCACAGCTTTGGCGAGGTTTACAACAACGTTCCTCTGGGGAGCGATGTCTTTTTTGTTGCTTTGTTTTTACGACAGACATCAACTCCTCCAGATACTATCCACGATAAATCACGCGCGGCTAACTTTTTTTTTAAACACCTCATAATTTCCAACACGTTTGGTCGTCGTTTGGAATGTGCCATCAAAACAGCCCTGCCAATTAGATTTTAATTGCACCTGAGAGGATCAATGGAGGCCTGCGTGCCCCCCCGCCCAGCCTTCTTTTAATGATAATAAGACTGCTGCACTTGATATACAGTGTGTGTCAGGGTGGGCTGCCAGCCTTCTGCAAAGTCACTTTAATGATTCTCTTAGGTGGCAGGTGCTGCAGAAAACCAAACCACAGCAGAATCACTTTATTCCCACAAGGTCACACAGCGAGGAGCCTCACTGTCCCTTTTGATAAATATTGCCTTCATTCCTTCACTCCTGTTTCCTCACTCGCTGATGATTCCTTCTCCTCCCTTCACCTATTTATTTTCTCGGCTTCTTTCAGCTGGTGAGGGAGCCTTGGCTTTAGAGGTGTGTGTGTGTGTGTGTGTGTGTGTGTGTGTGTGTGTGTGTGTGTGTGTGTGTGTGGGTCAGCTGATGTCTGACCGAAGGTGTTTTCTCGGCGCGGAGGGAGACAAAGACGCAAACCCACACAGTTACATTGTGAACCGGAGGAGTGTGTGATTTCCATCACTCGCTGCTCTCTTTTTTTTTTTTTTTTCATCTCCTCTCTCCTCAATCCATCCCTTGCCCTGTGCCCCTCCCACGCACCGGTCGGAAATGCAGCCTCAAAGCGTCACCACCCACAGCCCAAGCTCCGAGACCACGGTCTGCCACAAAATGACTCCCCCATACAATGATTCCATTTCCCTCACTTCCACGTAGATGTGCATGCAGGCCGCTTGAAATGAGTGTATCATGCTCAGCGAGGTGTTTCATGTCAGCGGTGCAGCAAGTCCCGATACTCAGAAGCCTTGTGGTATGGAAACGACGCACAATTTAAACAACCTTATATCTACACACAAACACACACATACATACAAACATGCCACTACACATGTACACATGCCACTTTGCGGAAACGGATATGAGAGGTAATGTCACAGTCTCCCTCAACAGCCCCGTGGCTCTTCCTTTCAAGGCGCCTTGCCGATGTCGCTGCATTGCCACAGTGGGTTTTTGAAACAAAGAGCCATCCGTCTAAACAAAGGCGCTGTAACAGATCAACTCCGCTGAAAGAATGCGCCGTGTTGCTCGGAAGAATTTGGGATTACAATCACATGTGATCTATGATTCATGAACGGTGTTGATATATTTATGGGTGTCTGCTGGAGACGTTTTCTTTCCAGCAGCAGCAGCAGATGTGCATAATATGAAGCAGTCGGCCCCGGAGACTTCTCTCTCCTCCTGGATTCATCCGACACTCTCTCCAGTCTGGTTATTATGGACAGACTGTTACTGTGCGCAGCATCACAGAAATCCTTATATTCTCAAATAAAAGCTGGCATTCTGGTCGATGGCCACATCCCAAGTGATAGCCGCAGCCAGCCCAAATATAAAGGGACAAACCGAAAAGTGGTGAGAAGAGGAACAGCTTGTTCTGTGGTGACATCCATCAATAAGCATCACGTGCATTTCACAGCTTCTAATTCCACCAGCAGAGAAAAACAAGAGCGTTACTCACACTGCTCTCCTGCTTTTAGTTTCCATCTCGTTTTCTAACCACAAATCCTGTTTTCATTCGGTAATTAATTCCAGTAGTTTCATCTTTTTCCAATAGTTGACTCAAACTAAACAGTCCGTGCAGATGTTTCAACTTAAAAGCCTCAAATGAAAATGTGAGAATGAAACAGAGTTAGGGCTCAGTTTCATTGACGGAAGCTTAACAGTGATCAAATAACGGTTTGTTTTTGTCAGAGAAAGCAAATTCAGAACAGCACAGTGGTAACTATGACACAAAGCGGCTGTTGCACGGAATGTACTGAGGTACAGAGGCCTGTTTATTACAATGAGATATTTATAGAAACAGGAGGATTAAAAATAAAGGCATTTCTCTGATATAAGCCTGTTTTAAGTGAAGGCCTTTCTGTATCAATGTCTTCCTCATTGGTTGAAGTATAAATAAAGATGACCACAAATGGGGGAGCATTGAAAGTCCATAATTGCTCGAATCGGGGCAAACATTTGTATCAGGAGTGAAATGCAATGAAATGTAAATACAAATAGAAAAGATAATTTGTTGTTTTCTACTCACACTGAGATCAGTGGGAAAAAGTGACAGATTTTCCGTCGAATTAAAGTTTTGTGACTATAATATAAATGACAAAATTAGCTTCAGTGAAAGTAATAAACAAGTAAACTTGCTATATTAATGCAAAGAAAATACAAAAATATAAATAGAATTGAAAGTTCCAGGTTAAATTGTCTACAAAAAAAGGAAAGCTAATAACAAAAAATAGTAAACGCTCCCTTGGCCCACCTGTGTGCGTGCACTTCTGAGACAGTCCCTAACTTCCTTCATTAGTCCCCTGTCTTCTGTCAAGTCTCACTAATTGTTCGGCTTAAATATCAGATCATGAGATAAAATAACGACAGAACATCAATAAAGCTTTATCATATCCACCGCTGAACTAATGGTGTTAACAAATCAAATGTTATTACAGAGGAACCTCAGAGAATGTGAAAATCTGAAGATTTATATCATCATATCTTGATGTTTATAACCTGTGTTTACACGTTTATTCTAATCTCGAACAGGCACCAAGAGCGGAGCGTCTAATTTAATACGATTCCTAAACAGGTTTCTAAACAGATGTATAAAATAAAAACCTCTTGTACTTTTAAAATGTTGACAGTTATGTGTTTTCCTGTCAGTAAATCTCCCCTCAAGGAAATGAGCTACAGTGCAGTGCCGTGTATTTCCGATATGAGAAATAACTGACCCCATTCATCTCCTGAATGTGCTTCTTGTAAACAACAGTACGTATAACGTGCACCAACAATCAATATGAAACCTACATAAAATATATTGATTACTCGCACACAACGTAGTATCACGAAAAGCTGCCTCTTTATTTATTTACAACCAACGGCTTTCAATGGCTTCTCCTGCAAGACAACTCCAATGACTTACAATGTATCTGGCTGCATATTCCAACATCAACATTGGTGGGACAGATGAGAGCAGCATCACATCAACATTGTGAGAAATAAATACAAAGGCTTTTGCATTCATGTGCCTTCACCTGGTGTCGGGATTCACGTCAACGCCATCTCAAGTCATTTAAGAAAATACACGGACAATCTGCAAAAAGTTTGGCACACGAGTTACAGACCTGATATATAAACCAATAAAAATAATTTTATAATCAACTCTAAATATTAACATCCCATCTAAAGGTGGCCATGTATGGCAATGTCTCATGACTGCTGTCTTTTTCTGTGCATTGGTTGTGTTCTTTTGTGTGTTTTTTCCTCCTCCTTTGAAAATATTCTACATCATGTTGTGTCTCAGCCCCTGGAGGAGGCCTGACACAATGACACACAATGTCATTAACCTTGAGGTGGACGAAGGCCAAAAGAGCAAACGCGTCAATATAGAAATCACAACATCACTGTAGTCTGTCCATATATTAACAAATTCAATTTCATTAACTGAAATTACTAACTAACAAAAAAACAGGAGAAAACATGGACAGAAATGAAAATCTCCTCATAGGTCGCAGAGAAGGAAAACACCATGGACTAACAACAATGTTACAGTTGTAACACGATGTTGCATTTCTGTCATTTTTAAAATCCATTTCTATAAGGAGATGTTTTTATGATTAACATGCATGCCCTTAAATAATGTATAGGTCTGTCGCTCCTGATTCTTGTTTTTGCTCTTTGCTATTATGCAAATATTGGAAAGTGTTGTCCGAGTGTTGTTTAAACACACAAATACAACAGAATTTGTTTACAGCTTCCATGTTTTCTTTCCTCCACATTCCCACTTCTAAGCACACGATCGCACCAAAGTCGGAACATCGGCTTCACAACTCAAAGAAGGGACCTACCGACGAGCATGTGAACCCACGGTTAGTTTTACACTCCAGCTACAATATGTCTTTTCCCTGGTTCCACAGAACAGAGGAAACAACACAAGAAGAACGAGTGGAACAAAGCCACAGAGCTCGACTGCCTCCCGACAGCGCTGTTTATTTTTATTTCCACAAAATCCACCCTTCTTTCCCCCTCACATCATGCAAAGTCCCCGCCATGTTATGTGATCTGCTCCTCGCTCCGATATGCAAAAAAGCGCTGTTTGTTTGAAGAGGCTCACTAATGCTGCTGACGCTGTTGTATGCATGTGTATGTGTGCGCGTGCGTGTGTGTGTGTGTGTGTTTGTGTGTGTGGCCTGGAGAAAGCCGGAGAGTCGTGGCAGACAGCAGCCAGTGTCCATGGGAATAAAGATGAAGTAGGTGGATTAACATGTTTGGACAGGGAGACGGATTGTTTGAACAGTGTTACCGAGTGAATGACTGACTGAAGAACAACACTGACTTATGTAGAGGGAGGGAGAGATTGCCCTGAACCTGTCTTGGCAATGTGTGTGTGTGTATGTGTGTTCGTGTACGTGTGTGTGTGTTTGTGTGGGCTGTATAAAACCATCAGTTCCTGGATTGGACAACTTAATAGTCACTTACCTGAAACTGCTTGCATGCACGTCCGGTTGCATCATGTAGAGAAACAGCTCGGAGCAAAGTACGCGGATCTGCCCCACCATTAAAAAACAGCTACTGCAGTTTTCATGTGGTGGCTCATCGGCGCATGTTGTAAATGAAACATGACACCACAGGGCTATCGTTTACACAGCCTGAATATTACAGCGCTTAAGATTCTAAGTTGCTGTTGTTTTGTCTGTACACTCAAGCCGCTTAAATAATACACAAGTATGTTTCTTGTGGAATTCATATATTTCAATATTGTATGTGAACAAAGTGTCTGGACTCACGGTGCAGCAGGGCTGGAACAGGCTGCAGGTGTGTAGGAGGAATCAAACTTTCTCCCATCGTTCTTTAAATCCAAACACAAAAAGTTCAGAGACCTGCTGAGAGTTACATTTTGAATTTAAAGAAAAATAAAAGTAAAAGCCTCCCACTTCTACTCCTACTCACATTCGAAATAGTTCAAGTTGAATTATTACGTTTCTCACGTCTTAAAGTGCATTTCAATTTAGGCAACGTGCGGAAAATTTAAAAAGCCCAAATAAAAACAAATCAGACAAAGACGACAAGATGTCTCTTTCTCAAACTATAAAAAAGCCACCTCATGAAAACTAATGGCAGTGCTTTGCATTTAGTGTTGGCAGGTCCACCTATCACCGCCGGACAGCAGGGAAACGCAAGACACTTCTTCACTTTCTTTTCTGTGTTGTGATTTGATCTTAATGCGGTGTTAAAAAAAAATTCACGTCACAATGAAAAGCAATTCAATCAGGTGTCGTCTTTGCATTCTGTACGAGTGCAAACACCAGACACTGATTTAGCTGCAGTCTGTTGCATTTTCTCTTGTCGTCATTCTGGCTCTGAATTCTCCTTATTGAATGTTTTTCTGTTTACATCTCATCTCCTAGAAACAGGATTTTTTTTCCTGCTCAAATCTGGTTTTATTACCGTCTCCATTTAAGACTATTTCTGATGAATTAAGCCGGAGACCAATTAAAAGAATGATGTGAGATCGTGTTTGGTAACACTACACAATTCTGATGAAAACAAATCTTTTAATAATGTTATTTTATATATTATCAGTATGATGATATCAGTTTAATTTATGGGCGTTGGGAGGTTCTACTGCACATGTGAAATAAAGTTGTAAACAGCCTTTTGTGGCTTCAGAAGCACTTGTGCAAAGATGGATCCACGTCGTCCTGATTCTGGCTAAGGGCTCAAAAGAAATTAGATGTTTATCGCACAACACACCCAAACATCTGACTTGTTGGTACTTGAGTTTAATTGCGGGTAATGTAGGCAACCGGTTTTGACAAGGAGGAAGAAAAGAGCTCAAAAGCAAATTAAAAAGATATTGATTGTCAGTTTTACTGTTGTAACCATCCAAGGTAGATTTACCACAAGTTACGAGTTTGGGAAACAATGTTAAACACTACCCACAATCCTCAGGTGTAGTAGCAACGTCTCTGATTGGTGGAGCCTGCTGTTTCCATTAAAATGTTTACTACAATGCACAAGTCATGTGGACTATAACGGGATAATTCAGCGTAACTACACTATAAACTGTATGGAAAATGATAAACATATTGTACAAGATCCAAACTACACTATATTGCAACACTATACAACAGAAGAAGCGGTGGAAGCCACTGCAAAGGGATCATTTGTAATACATTACACTTCATATATTTATTGAAACAGTCTTTTATCTTTGCCTTTTTTTATATTTCCATTTTCCTTTTTTGCTCTGGGTCAAATGTTTTATAGTCACAAATCCTCCAGTAGCTGCTCTTTGTGGTCCCAGACTTAAAACTCTTTTTATGAGGATTTTCAAAAGAGTGAGTGGAGAAAATAAATGGAAAATTTACTTCTCGAGTCCTTTTTAAAGTGGGCGGTCACTGTTAGGCTCTATATGTGGTTCTGTTGTGTCACTTTTGAAAGAAAACTGTAACCCAGCAATACTGAACCAGCTACTGTCTGTCTGTATCTGGATTTATACAACCAGGCAGAGTTGTTAAGGTGTAATTTTGGTGTAGAAGAGGGTTTTTCAAATTCGGACACCTCAAACAAAATAAAGACAATTATCATCAAGGAACACAACAATTATGCAGACTTCTTTTTCTCCATAGGTTGGTGGGTTTCACCCAAACACACTTTGTTTTGACTCATTTCGTGGGAAACCTTACTCACGGAAAAGATGCAAGAAGAATACAAATAATATAATCACGACAAATTATGATACATTGCAGCCACAGCTATGGGACTAGAGTTATTTGGCCAACACGGATTCTGCTAAAAACTACAATGTCCAAGCTGCATCTTAAGCTGTGCCAAGCCCGATCCTTTGACCTCATTTGAGGAGCTTAGCTGTGTTTGGCCGTGCTCAGGCAGGAGACAGCAGGAGGTCCACTCCTGGCACAGGAGGCCACACGACCAGATGGAGAAGTAGATAATTATAGTTCTGTTCAATGGGACCACTGACCACTTCAAGTGTCCTCATTGTACTTGTTTTGAATCGATTTTTAAAGTTACTGTATGCTAAAAGAAGGTAGGACAGATAATACAAAAAGCAACTGGAATCTGTGTGAATTTATGTTGCTGGCAGCGTAAAGTTATAGTTTTTTTTTATTATTATTTCAAATTGTTAATCCATAAAGTTTTTCCCCAACAGCCTGTGCAGGCCATGGCTTAGAACAGCACGCACATATGTCTGGAACATCAGCGGATGAGTACTCCCAGCCAGTCTTTTCAGATGTTGGAAACAATCTCTGCTCTAATTGGGGAGATGAGGTTCTCCATCATTTTTAAATCATAACTTATTGCCGTTTCCTGCGAATCACATTTGTGGCCAATTTTAGTCAAACTGGGGATGAGATATGGTTTGGTATTCCAGGAGCAGCAACACAGGCACGGAGTGTGGACATCTGTGTGTGTGTGTGTGTGTGTGTGTGTGTGTGTGTGTGTGTCGACTTTGTGTCGCATACAACCACTTTTCCCTAAGACGTGACCAAAATGCCAAGGGGACACATTTCTTTGAAGGCCATTACGCACAATCTAATGAGCTTTGATGCTTTTTTAAGGGACACCCTTGGAAACACAGCGCTGCCTTCCTCATAAGTCCAATTTAATCTTTCTCTTATTATGAATTATGGTACGGTGCTAGAGGTGTGTGTCTCTGTGTGTGTGTGTATGAGAGAGAGAGAGAGAGAGAGAGAGAGAGAGAGAGAGAGAGAGAGAGAGAGAGAGAGAGAGAGAGAGAGAGAGAGAGAGAGAGAGAGAGAGAGAGAGAGAGAGAGAGAGAGAGAGAGAGAGAGAGAGAGAGAGAGAGAGAGAGAGAGAGAGAGAGAGAGAGAGAGAGAGAGAGAGAGAGAGAGAGAGAGAGAGAGCGCATCGGTTAGCCACACACAACTGCAAATATGCAACTCACATTTTTTTACACGTTTTCCTACTAGAAGAGTAATTCAAATTCACAATCTGTGTCTGGATTTATAACACAAAAAATGACAGAATTTGACACAGTCTGACACACTGGCGGCCCTCAAACATGAAGACGACAACTGATTCAAAGTGTCCAAACAGACTTCTGACTGTTCAGTAATAAAACCCTGTTATGCTCAAGTGGTGATTAGGTTCCACCACAAGAGATCTTTCTGGCTGTAGCAGTCTCAAATAAAACCAAGGATCAGTATGTCACTGTAGTACATGGATACATATATATATATAGTCCCAGAGACTCACTTCTATGACACTGACCTCACAGTCTGATCCTTGTGGTGATGCCCACGACAGCTGAGTATAGGAACACAGACGCAGGAGCCTCTACTTGATGGAAACATGGCAGAGGGAACCTGTAACACTGAGGAAGAGGAAGTCAACCAGGAGACGTCACCATGGATGAAACCTTGACAAATACATGAGTTTAATGGGAATAGAGGAAAAACTAGGTGTTTACTTTGCAAACCCAATAACAAGCTGCTCTCAACGTCCAAGACAACACCAATTTAAGAGCAAACATTTATTCATATCAAATATAAACAGTTTCTGCCAAAATGCTAACTTTATGTATGTAAAATGTATATCAAATGTATGCACACATCTTACTTTATATAATCAAATTACTTTCAAGTATATGATGTAATCACATCAACTCAACATGAAAAAAAACTCTTAAATTGACCCTTTACATCAGATGTATGTAATAAAGTTACATAGACATCGAATGTGTAATTCAAATACATAAAGTTAGCATTTCTGGCAAAGAAAATGGAGAGTCTACAAAATGCTATTGGCTCAGTGTTACGCAGTTACATAACTGTTCTTGGCCTCTCTCTCTTTCTCTCTACAATTTAATTGAATTTGAATTGACATATTTTATAATTATATGTATAAGCTACAGTATAACTCATGTCAATATTGCTATTCCAATAAGGTGTCTCTGAATGTTAGAATTAAATGACATTTAAAATGACTATAAAAATATTAAAAATTGTAGAGTTTCATTTGTTTTGTAGATTATCCAGCCCTCAGCCAGGCAATAGTTAAACAACCATTGAGAGTTTACTTAGAGCCCTTGAAGGTATCGTCCCCTGGATAAACCAAGACATTTTTCATAGGGCAATACACATATGTTGTTTTGGCTGAGATGTTGCAAAACGTGCCTTCGGGGAATAAAAGACAAGGGGACAACACAGTTAACGGCTTTAAATGTTTGGGAAAGCTCGCAGAGCGTCAAAGAACTCTTCCAGACAGAAAAGAAGAGGAGGAACACAGTGTCTTCATTAATGTCCCAGACATCATGAAACAGAGGAAGGCTGCTTCCTCCAATCTCATCAATACTGTGCCTGCTACACCCTCAACCAGGAGACCCTGAGAACCCAGGCAGAATTTGGCAAATGCCAGGCATCATGCAACAAGCAACACAGGAGCACACGTCAGATATCAAGCACAAGCTAATAGCTCCCAGTCCGACGAGGTTGCTTGAATACCTGTATCGTGACAAGAGAAGAAGAGCAGCAGGAAACCTGTGAGAAGCTGCGGGAGACTCAAAGTGACAGAACAATGTATCTGTCAGAACACAGAGGCATCTGTAAACACTGAATATTAATCTAATACAATTATATGAGTAGTAGTAATAAAAAAGATTACTCTGTTGTACTCATGACGTACTACAACCTGATATATTGGCCTACACAGGGTTGTTGGTGCCAACAATCGATTCTCGAGATGAGGGAAGCAGATGAAGCATGAGGCCGAGCCACATCCCTGTAGCCCACTGGTACATTTATTTAAGATGCAGTGTGGCTCATAGCAGCTCATCCTATGTTCAGATTGGTTTATTTTCCCTGTGGAACGATGGCTGATGTTGTGACAAACCCAAAAAGAAGAAGTATACCTGCTACAAACTCTATCCCTGTACGGTCACATGCAGACAAATGGAGTCTAGTGAGGACAGTGATAGAGTGAGTGGAAACTTCACATCACTGAGAACAACAGCAGCTCTGAACGAAGAGGAAGACTCTGCATTCGACCAAAACCGACCTTTTTAGGGGATCTCACCAGCTACAGCATGATGACGGATCCTCCAGAGGTGCAACACAGCTCATCACTGACTCCGTACTGAAGGTGAAGATCCTTTCTGACCAAAAAGTAGCAGTATACTCTGAGTAAATTACTTTATGCCATGTTTGTGTAGCTTTGCTTGGTACATTTACATTATATTAGATTATATTCAGGCTCCACTGCTTATTATAGTTGACTGACGGTACTGGGTCAGAATACTTAAATTAAATAGTTATTTGCTAAATACAAATCTCATGTGGTAAGCCATTACTACAATAATCAACCTTTGCCAAGAGCTCTGCAGAGAAATGGTGCAGACAAAATTCAAGCAAAAGCAAAAAAAACTGAACTCCCAAGAACCCATCCCTCATTTTTCTGCACTGCTGTTGGCTAACTGATGGAAACGTACAGTTACTCAAAGTAGGACTAACGTCTGGAACCTGCATGTGTTTCTTCAGATTTGGGGTTCGGAGCTTTTGAAAACAACTTTATTTTCTGGCTTTGCACAATCTGCACTGGACAAGTTAAAGTGATAGCAATATTTCAAGAAATTGATGGTTATGTTAGACATTTTTTAAAATTTTTAAAGGATTGATCAAGCTCGATCCTGCATTTATCATGACTGACCTGATAAAAAGTAACTGATAATAAATGTCAATATTAAAACCAGTTATACTGTGGTACTTTCCAGAGATCCACATGAGAATATGTGTCTGTTTTCCAAGGCAGGGACACTGATTTAAAAAAAAGGAGACAATCTATTTGTGCATATACAAACCTGTCTGACTACTTGACTGAAGGCTTAATTAACTGGCTAATTGACTGATTTGCCTTAAATGTGCTCCTGCACACAGACCTGAATTCAGCAGCTATCAATCATTGCAGCATTAGTATCCAGACATCAGTATAATTACAGAAATCAGATGAGACCAGTGACGAGAGGATTGGCAGCCACTTCATGCCTTTTCAGTATCTGTGTGTGGGAAAAAAAAAGCACTTCCGACCTGCTTATCCTCTTAAGCGAAATGCAAAAACAAACACGTGGATTGCTGCCAGGTACAGTTGGAGGAGGGAGCACAATTAGCAGCATCCTCCATGTGGCATGCATCAACAGGGTTTATGGGAAATGTTCCTCAAATTGGAAAAAGCATTATAACTAACTGCAAAGACTGGTGTGAGATTAAGTTGTTTCCCGTGGTTTTGTTGGTTTTCCTCTAACAGGATATAACTGGCTTTTGGGAGATATTCCATTTCCCCCATTGTGAGTCATATCAGCCTCATTTGTCTTTGCTCATCAAGCGTAATGGACATATAGTTGTGGTGCACAACACTCACAACATCACATTTTAAACACCTCTCACTCTTTTGTGTGGGTTTCCCGGCTACAGGAAACACACACTGAACCACTGCTTGGTTTGAGACACACTAAAGACCATGAGTGAAAAAATCAGGAGCTAATTCATGCAAATTTTAAAAGTCCTGATTTATAATTGGCAATCTTCGATGCATCTTCACAAGTTAGTAGTTTATTTTCTGACGGGGAGAAGGGGTCGAACGAGGAAACAGAAAGGTTTACCTCTGGGCCGACTCCCAGAGAGCCCGGCCGATATCCATTTCTAACTCTGCTCTGTTTGAGCGCAGGAATCGATGCTTTGTGTCGAGATATAATAAAGGAGGAAAAAAATACAAAGAAGTTCTAGAAAGATATTTCTCCAAGCAGCAGAATAACAAAACACACAGTGAGTGTGAGATGCCTGGTAATTAAATGGGAGGAAGAGAGTAACTCTTGTTCCGAGGTTTTACTGTGTTTGAATGTGCTGAAACATAGGAAACAGTGACAGTGCCATTTGTCAGCAGGATCCTCATTTCAGAAAGTGTTTACCATGTTAACTGTTGTTACAGCCCTTCTTTTTTTTAATCACTACGGAAACACAGGGAGCAACATAATGGGTTCACAAGTTTACTGCGAAGATTCTGCCAAAATGAAATGAACAGGACGAGGAGAGGTAGAAATTACAGGTGTTTGTTAAGAAAAGGAAAAATAACAAATGTTTCAAATGTTTACAGATGGGACTGAAGGAGGACAACATATCAGGGTCTCCGAAGAAAAGAAAATTCCTCACACCAACTAGAAAAATTAAATCTCAGTAAAAATTACAGAGCTAAACAAAATCACTTAACCACCCTGATAGGCCAAAAAAATTTAAACAGCAAGCTTCATATTTCACCATCATAGGCCGGATCGGTGTCTCCTGGTCAATCAGTCAATTTGAATATTTATGTCAATGCGATTCTTCGGTTTCTGTTCTTCCTAATCAATTTTCAAGAGTGTCAAAAATTCACTTTTTGCTTATGAAGTACTGAGTAAAGAAAGATGAGGGGAAAGGATGAATATGAAAGATTGCTTGCATTAAATCTGCAGCCTAAAAAATACAGTTAATAATAAATACCATAGAAACTGATGCTGCAAGAGCTTGTCTCACATGTTTTATGTAGGTGCACTTTCCAAGTGTGAAACATTCACAAACACACATGTATTTGCAAATCCAACTTATATTGATCAAAATCAATTTTTTTCCTACTGTGTAAAATATACAACACATATCCTCAATATGTACTATGATAATCCAATACAGAAACAGGAATACAAACTAAATAAATTATAAACTGTATATACAGAGTCGTAAATATCGAGCATGTATTCAATATTGTTCATGATATATACGTTTGAAGTAAAATGTAAAGCTGCTGGTACTGTGGATCAGAGGAGGCACTGGACCACAGAGCAGACTGCACAACCACACAGGAGGTCACACTCAACACTCAGACCGATTCTGAGAAGGGATGAACACAACACATGATGGAATAATTATTATTATGATAAACTGTAAATTCTGTATATATATATATATATATATATATATATATAAAGAGCTTTTCTAGTGTTGAAGACCACTCAAAGCGTGAAAGCAGTTCATTGCCATTCACCCATTCACACACACACATTCAAACCTGTAAGGTTCTGTAAGAAGCATTTCACAGTACAGCATCTTGCACAAGGACACTTCGTCATGCAGATGGAGAAGACTGGGATCGACCCGCCGACCTTCTGGTTATAGGACGACCGATCTTATTTATTTATGAGTTCATTTATTTATGGGAAACGGGTGAGTTTTTTTTCCAGGTACTTTGGCTGGATGGATGAATGGATTTTAACAGGTCAATTTCCCAGTGGACATTTGAACATGTCATAGTAGGAGAAGAACAAGAGTTACTGATAACATGAACAATGGCTCTGTTCAGTTCATGTGTCCTAGTAAGACACTGAACCCGCAGCAGCTAAATGGAACTCAGCCATGAGTCGTTTTACTATTTACACCTGTGACATGTGAATCTGCCTCCCGTGTGCAAAAGGTCTGTACAGCTCCGAAATGAAGAAGAAGAAGAAGAAGAAGAAGAAGAAGAAGAAGAAGAAGAAGAAGAAGAAGAAGAAGAAGAAGAAGAAGAAGAAGAAGAAGAAGAAGAAGAAGAAGAAGAAGAAGAAGAAGAAGAAGAAGAAGAAGAAGAAGAAGAAGAAACAGAAGAAGAAGAAGAAACAGAAGAAGAGGAACTGTTTCACTGGTATAAACACTCTAACAGAAGAGCTGTATAGTGTTGAGGAGAGAATTGATCGTGATGAAGCGTTGAGCATTGATCAGCTCTTTATCCACCAACCTCACTGCTGTGCAGAGCTGAAAGATCCTTCAGACCCTGAGACTGATTCCAACAATCGATCAATGTGATACAATAATAAATAGATGAATCAAGACACTCATCAAACCCTCTGAAAGTGACCAATAACTCACTGACTGACTGCGACTCACCTTAACTTCTCCCATTGTCCCGTCCGTTTCTCTGCTCTGGTGAAGAGTCGGCAACGCTCAGGCCCGGTTCAGTCGTTCATTTTTCACAGCGCTCCTCTTCCTCTTTTCTCTGCTGCTTCCAGTTAGTCCAGTATTTTCTTCACCCACCGTCTCTGTCTCTATTTGATGGATCAACTTCTGCTGCTCCCTCTGAGCGGGTGCAGTCGGTGGAGCAATGGAAGAAAGAAAAGATAATCCTTTATTAGTCCCACAACAGGGAAATCTGCAACAACATGAGTGTGTTGAAGAAATACAGTGAGAAAGATTGTTTTGAATGTTTCAGTGAATGATCTGATTTCTGTAAATCAGATCATTCACCTCTGAGATCTGATGATCTTACATTCTTTATGCAGGTGTCTTGCCTCTTAAATATCTGCTCCCATGACGACAGTCCCTGTCATGAAGCTTCTGGATGTGGAAGATTTCATCTGGGATGGATACAACATTTTTGTACACATATTGGGAAGATTCTGATTTATATATATATATATATATATATATATATATATATATATATATATATATATATATATATAAAGTTCTTATAACATGACTGCTTAGGACCAAACCTCAGTATGATATTAAACACAACAAAAAATATCACTGTAATTTCGTAATCATGAGTCAAATTATCGTTGTCTCCTATTTCATTAGCTCAGAACTGTTGTTGTTTAATTCCCTAAATGCTTATTAACTGAGGATGAAAAATTACCAATCAACAGTTTGTGTTATGTGAAATACATTAACATCAGGGGTGTCACAAAAGGGTAAAGGCAAAGCAGACAACTGCCTGACGCCCCGAGCTAAGAGAGGGGCCCCCTGAGGACGGCTGATTATGTTACTCCACTGCAACCACAATCTTGAGAGAACTTCTTAAAATTCTACTAGCGCCTATGTGCAGGAGACTGCAACGACACCACAGCCTGAAGCCCTCTAAAGAAGCCAGTGTCACTATAGCGCTCCGCTGAGAGATTCATAATGTTAGAGGTTTGGTTGATACTAGAACATCTTATTGTGAGTGTAGGAGCCTGGTGCTGGAGGCTTGTACCTAAACTTTAACTTTACTACCGCACAATGTGCACTGAGAGTGAAAATTGGAGTACGGTGATTTGGTGTAATATGTAATATTTTGGTTCCACGTAGGACCCACCCCCTATTTATAGCATCAAATTACTAGAATTAAAATTTATGGCCTACACTGCAGCCATCCACTAGGTGGCGATCAAGAAACTTTGGCTCTACTTTTAGGGGGCTCTCATGTCGTCCATCTTTATTTACAGCCTATGTTCACTCACTTCTCACTGTTTGCTGCTGCTAGAGCAACAGGCTGCTCCTCTTGGCCAGGTGAGTGACCACAGTGTGTGTTGATCAAGATAAATGGCTCTATCAAAGCAAATTAAATGCATTTTTGTCATTGAAAGTACGAATGTGCTCAACAATGTCACGTCAACAAAATTAAGACAAATTGGCCTCATGGAACTTTTCTACGGCCTAAAAACAGATAAAGATTTTGGCTGTATATACAATATTTAGTCCATATATCAGCCTGCAAAACGTCCTTTAAGATAATATAGTCAAGGTAGATATTTCACATTCTGAAGTAAATGGCTTTAACACTAAAATATACAGATTTTATCACATGATTATAATATAACATCTGTGCCCTCGCTCTGGATGCCAGCAGCGCCAAACAAGGTCAGCGCTGGAATGGCATTAAAAAAGCATTGGACGAAATCCTGCCTCACAAAATTGTCCAATGTTGAAGTTTAATTCTAGTGAGTGGATTGATTTAACATTTAAATTGTGACCCAAGATACTTTTAGGAAAACATCACTGCCAGAAATATTCATCACAATATGTGCTGGACTTCGTCATCTATTGAGGGAGCAAGTATGATGAGGCGTAAAGGGGGAGAGTGCAGCATCTTGTGTAGACATCAGGCCTTTCAAGAGCAATATGTAAGAAACGCAGGCGATTAATTGTGCATTTTCTTTGGAAACTTATAAAGGGACAAAAACAGTGATTTGTCATCAATCATATTTGCAGTGATCTCAAAGATGGACACTTTCCATCTATGTTTCTCTCAAACACTGGAGATGAAAGAGGAGACTTTTCATCTCAGGTTGTACTGAAGCATCAAAGAGGTATTTCATAGTAGGACGCCTCTCTTCCTCTCTCTTTTCTTTCCCTCCCACCATCACGCTGTTGGCTGTCTGTCAGCATTTTTCCCCCTTTTAACTAGCCTTTCTACCCTTGTGTTGTCATATGGGTTTTAGAATAAATGAAAGCGGCAAGGCTACAGATGAAATATGCGTCACCCAGAGTATAGATCTGACATGCTGACCTAGAGGAAATCTGCAGATTTGCTATTGACACGCTGGTTTGTTCAATCCTTTATAGCTGCGTGTGTAGCAGCATTTAAAGGTTAACTAGGGCAGGTTTGAAATGCACCAACACTGCATCATTTAAAGCCTCATTATCAGCCCAAGGCCACAGTGACAGATTTCCGCCGTTGTGGAGCTCACCCTCTGAGACCAGTGGCACCTCTCATGTCCAAATCAAGACAGCAAATACATCTTTAAGCAGCAAATGTCTACAGGATATGATTCAGCTTGAACCAGTGCATCGCATAATGTCATAACTCAGTTTAATCTCCGATAAAACTGTAAATTCCTCCACATCACAGCAATTCGACTTCTATCGCGACATCGTGCAGACTACAGGAGATGACCTTCAGACAGAAATCCTGTGTGGCATAAGAGGAGGATTTGTAGCATACTGAGCATAAAGTTGTCTCTGAATGTCTGACAGGTCTGACATCTCTTTCACATGGCACACAGGCAGCCAGAGAGGCTCTCCATGCAGAGACGTTTTCTTAGTGGCAGGCGGTGGACATGTGTGTGTGTGTGTGTGTGTGTGTGTGTGTGTGTGTGTGTGTGTGTGTGTTTGTGTGTGTGAACCTTCATGACAACATGATGACAGAGAGCGAGATGGAGACAATAGGAGCCGGCTGAGTTGGAGTCAAAGGCTCTGCAATGGAAAGGGGGAATACAAAAATATATGTTTGATGTTTGGCTCCTCCAGAATATTCCGATCTAAATGCTACTGTAAGGACTTTGTTCAGGTTTGTGGAGCTTCATCCTCATTGGTGACAATAATAAACATGTTAAGGTTATAAAACAATCATGGTCACACTCCTAAGATGTTTTGTCTATAAGCGTTTTGTGTTTCATTGACCCATCCTATCATCAGACCAACTCCCTATAAGAGGGCTCGCTCTGACTTTGTTCCCACCATAACTAGTTCCAATAAGAAACAGAGAAGCCTGGTACAGGAAATTTTGCTTTGACTATGGCTTCATTCACAACTAGAATGGTTCAGTAAAATGCAAACGTCTGCCAAGGCCAAAAATACCGCAAATGCAACCACATTTAATTAACTAGATTTGATTCTGCTCTGCTACAAAAATGCACAAAATTATACATATCAGTCCCCTAAACATGTCTCACTATTTTCATCAAGATCCATGAATTGGTCTCGGAGAGTTTAAAGAAAAAAGTGTTTTTGCATAATCTTGCAAACTAACACACATATGGGTTAAATCTTAATCGTTGTTGGTGATTTTTTCTCCATCATTGAGAAAAAGAGGTTGATTTTGGGGAAATATTCTTCCTTGCCATGAGTTAGATAAGATCTGGATCCAAACCAGTGGTATACATTAATATTGTCGAAGACATGATTTGGGAGACAATTACCTCAGCTTTGCATAGTTTAGCAGACCAGAAGCACGGACCCTTTACAAAGAAAGGTAACACATTGTAAGTTGTTTACTTTACAACCAAAACTCCCAGTTTGCACCAATAATAATTGACCTATCTGGTAGATATAATACTTATTGAATGTTGGATTTGAATTCGCTCAAGTCAAAAAGCTGCAGTAAGAGCGTGAATGTCAGTCCGAAAGAGAATTGAGTATATGTCTGATGACTCTTGTTTTACCTTGGTTTCTGTCACTCGTCCCAGGTTGCTTTACACTCTGTCATCTTCGCTACCTGGGGAGAGCAACTGACAGCTATCAGGGAAAGCAATAGCACTTCCCCTTTATCTGTTTTGGTTGCTCAAGGGCAGACGCTTCCTGTTTTGACAGGTATTGAGCCTTGGAGATTTCATACCTGGATGCGAAAAAATACGTGTCGAAGGAAATGGTGGCATAATTATATATACATTTTTTTGTTTCATTAACATCTAACTACTAATTCCATAAATCTCAATCTGTGTAACGTAAACCTTGAGAACTCCCACACTGAGCTGTTAAGTGCTGTGTACTGTTGAGGGTCAAAGGAGGTGCAGTGGTGAATTGGGTGCTATCAGGACACATATGTTGAACAATAATAATTTTTGAATAAATGGCCTCCAGCATTGCAGCAGTGGCGGATGATACAATGACGTTGTTGATCACGACAACAGGTGCATTCACTTCAATGACAATAACTACAACCCCGAGCGAGCTTCACTAAACCTTGAATACGTGGGAGGACAGTTCTTTGCACAGCAGCTTCAGGGTTTTGTGGACAGAGTCCAGCAGCCGGTCTTTACTTGCTGCAGCTCAATTACTGCTGGTCACTTTTACAGTTTCAGAAAGAAAACTGCAACCAGCTTCACCACAAGCCAAGCAAACAGGCATGTTTGGAATCGGCACTTCGCTAGTTCTAGTTAAGTTAAAGTAGAAACCTTGCCTATTGATTCATCTGCACAAAAAATATAAATGTCAAGTTGTGTTTTCAGAGGAAGATACAGAGCTCCAACTCTCTCTCAAATTCTGCAGGTTTGGTCAGTTTTTTGGAATCTCACTTTGGCATTCATTAAAGCAGCAAAGACTCCAGAAAGTCAGTCTGCCAGAGAGAAACAGCTCCAGCATGTTTAACTCTCCTTGTCAGGAAGGCTACCTGTTTACACCTGCTTCAGTTTTTATGTTGAGTGAAGCCGTTTTGCACCTGGCTGTAGCTTTATACCTAATGGGCAGAGGGGGTTTCACTATTCTCAGGATTTTTCAGCAGTAAAACAAAAAAGCATATTTTTCCAAATTTGATCCGAAACCTTGACTGGCATACTTTTATGCACCGTCAATTCTTTCTGCTCTCACATCATTAACTACACAGTGACGCTAAACAGTCTAGCCAGAGCAGCTGTGTCCAATATTACAACTCTATCCAAACAAAACACAGATCACTCCCATGAATTCCAACGTTATCAAAACAGCAACACTGCCAAACGCCCTCTGTGACCGCTTCATTTTTTTTAGATAGAGCTTCTTCTCATGCCATTTTGTTCTTACAACCCTATACAGTGTGCCGGAGCAACCCCAATTCCTGACACAATTACCCCCTTGGACCTTGCACGTCTCCGGTCCCGCCTTCAGAATTGCACGAACCCTTCAGGCCAGACAGCATCAATAAGTGCCTGACAAGCCTTGGAGGAGCCCCATTCCCAGGCACTGGTGGCAAGATAAAAGACAAATGAAGAATAATTGACTCACAGCTCTCGGCCAAAGGGATTAGTATGACTGAACTCTCGGGATCTCTTCCACTTTCTCTCCTTCAATCTCTGTCCGTCTCACCCTCTTCCCATCCCTCTCTCCTTCTCTTCTGCTGGTCTGTTTGCCGTTGCTCCGCCAGCACCGCCTGAAATAACACTGCACTGAATAACAACCAACAGAAACACAAAGCCTTATTAAAGACATCAATAAACGTCATTAGAATCCGGAGGGAAGTAAGAGACCTCATTTAAAATGGGATCTCAGTATTTGCCCAGGGACTGAACCTTGACTCTGATAATACTAAATCTGTTTTTTTTATATTTGCTCTTTATTCGTAGATTTTGCACACACTTTTAAAAAGTGATACAAAATGAGAATATGGATAAAGACACATTTGACGCAAACAAATGCTTTCTAATCCAAGGTACTTAAGGTTTCTCTTGTTTACACATTGTTATGCATGATACTTTTGTCTGCGTTTGAAACAGCTCATTATTTTTGAGGGTTCGTGGAATCCAACATTCTCACCAGTCAGTCAGATCAGTCGCAAGTCTGTTATTTGCAGAAACTGCTGTGCCATATTAAGATGGTTTTGTTCCTGTCGCAGAAAGACTTTTGTTACAGAAGGCAACTGTCATCTGAAGTGTTACCGGAGAAGACTGTGAACTTTTTAAAACCCTGATGAGTTGTTAGTATTCCTACGAGCAGCACAGCAGTCTGCACTCTGGGTAATTGGGGAAGAAGAGCCAAAGCACAGAGATACTGAAGGATGAAAATGGAAAATGAGACGAATTTCATTACTGGAATGGGAACTTGCCTGCCCCAATTTGGAGATAATCTCTTGTAATGAACAAGTCGGTTTTGTGATAAGCATGTGTACCTTTAAGGCTTCATTACCTGTTAGTGGGCCACAGGGCTCTGCTGCCCCCCCTATGACCTCCCACTAGAGTTCTTCAAAGGTCAACATTTTCTACGACTGAAGTTGAAAAAACCCTTAAATGTTCCACCTGAATCATACCTGAACCCCCTATCATTTGAAAGCTTACACCCATACCCATGCTGAACCAAGAAACACTGGAAATGAAACGAGGGGACACCCGATGGACAACAATTTCAAATTTCAAGTTAATGATAATTGTACAAGGTGCCCAATCAAATTGAGTCTTACCTAATGGAGCAGCCCATCTCCATTGTGCATGGATGCATATCATCTATCTTCCAAGAAAGTTCAGAAAATATATCTAGGTTTTTTGTTGTTCCTGTCTTGCTGATTGAAAACGCAGCAGGGCTAACGTAATCCGCTCATGACTTGTGATAAGGTCTATTTATTGCCACGGTGATGGATGACAAATGCAGCTTTGCACGCACACGGCAAGTCTCCTCCACTCGATTATTACACAAAGTTAAATATTGGTAATAGAACAGGACACAACCGGAACTCGACTTACGACAGATCCAAGGTCTCAGGTCGTACGATTCACGTTGACCCATGAATATTTCTACATCCCACCCAACCAATGCATTGTGTATCATTATATGTACTTGTATTGTGGTCCACTTTCATTTTCCCAACAAGTACAGTGCACAGCAGGTACTGTAAAGGTTTTCATGTTATCAACAAAAGTGAGATGAGGAAATAAACTGACTTTTATGTCATATGTCATTTATATATATTTATATATAATTGATTAGTTTTAGGATTTTCCATATTTGAACTTGTGACTTGTATCTTATTTCCAAATGTGCAATTATGGTGTGTATTTTTTTAAATTATTCCCTTTATCCTTTTTATCTTTAATTTCTAATCCCATATAATGTCTGGGTATTGTTAATAGCATTAATTAAAATGTATTCTTATTAGTAACAATAATGATATTATTATTAACAACCCTTATATAATGAATAACACTGCCATATCCTGTTTGTCGCATTTTATAAGTACATGACTGAACTAAAAGCATTACTCTTAACATTGCCGACATTTTAAAATAGACACAGATGCATTACAGGGCATCTTAACCCGACTGAATAAGAAGAATATGTCCTGCTATGTTAATACTTTGTTGCTTCTGAAACTTGGGCTTACTCTCAGCTCCTAAACAGTACAAAGATTCAGCTGCATCCCCAAGGCAGATGGAAAACAGTGGTAGCAAAAGCAGCATCTGTGACCAATAGCCGCACATAAAGCTACGGGCTGTTAAGTTCCTACTGAGGACAAGGCCTTTTATGTGATAATGAAGGACCTGCCCTGCTTGATGATGTTGCCCTTGGTGCAATTTTCTCCAACAAATTTCTAATTAATCAAATTACCAAATAACAATTAACACCAAGTGAACCTTAGGCCTGGTTGTTAATCCACCCGTCCTTCCTCCAGATCCTCATCATGATGTTTGAACACTAGATGTCGACTTGATACTCCTTTAGTGACCCTCGGGGTAACTGTGATACCTGCACATCCTTGAATTAATTGCCTCACTGCTACACTTATAACTGGATCCTTGGTGGTGCTTTCCTGAAGTGGTCAATTCTTCAGTGAGACAGATGGCGGTAGTGATTTCTGGAGCCGCTCCTCCCTCCTCACTACGGGAGCAGATTTCCATCCGTCTACTTTATCCAAGCTCTGGTGTATGGATCCATCCTCTCAACCACCAATCAACTCACCCAGACTCACACGCATCCATCCAAGTACAAACCATTATGGCGCATCATCATTTAATCATTCCAGCTCAGCATTGCCAGTGGCCCTGTGCTGCCTAGCATCCCCTCCTGATGTCCCCAGCTCCCACTGCTAAAGACCTGGAACACCAAGTCCTGTCTCCTGAGTCCATGGAGACCTTCTGTGCTCCACACGAGAGGGTGAAGCGGTGTTGAGTTGCTGCCTGCATGCAGGATGTCCAGGGTGACACAGATCAATGTGGGGGTTGTAGATGAGTGAGTCAAATGAGCATTGATTGCCAGGAGGCGGCACATTGCCAAGAGGGGGGCAATGCTGCATAAAATCCAGTGAGTAGCATGGGGAGTGATGATCGCCAGAGCTGCAAACTCCTGTTTGTGAGAGAAAAATTTGGGGGGGGATATCTGTGTACATCTGTATGTGAGATCACCAAGCTATACTAAAATCGATTGAAATGAATTCACACTTCTCATTACTGCTGAACAAATTCAAACATTCCTCACAAGTTGTTATTCTGCGCAGGTCAATAAATAAGTCGCACTTAAAAGGCTTACAATGGTTTTTCAATAAATGTATTCATTACGTTAAAAAAACATGTCATAACAAGCCAATAGATTCTTTCGCCTGTGCGCCTCTTCATAGCTCATTATTTCTCACCCCTGCTGATTTCCAGGACATCACCACCACTTAAAAATGTGTGAAACCGCGGCTAGACGTATAAACAAGTTCTGCAGAAGATCTGATCCTCGTCAGCTACTTGTACTAGCATCGAATTATGCCTGAACAAGAAAAGATTTGTTGGATTGATTTTTAAATCTATTTACTGACATTGGCATGAAAACAAGCCTAGTAAAATCATCAGTAAAAAACGGCTTCACATTAATAATGAAATCCGTCAAGATCCAAGGGCATGTACATCCATTTGCAAATCATCCGACAATGTGCCCAATTTATCTTCTTTGTATAAAGTGCATATTATTTTATGTCAAATTTACCTTGGATTAGTCGTGTACATATTCTCAAGAGCACTACACTCTTCTGTCTTTGCTCAGCAAGCTGTAATTTTGTGTGATAAAAGAGATATGCAGTCATTTTAAGGTTCTGTTTGACTGATAAGCCACAGATCAGCAGCGCTCTCAGCTTGCACCAAGAGACGGCCAATTTAACATCTGATGTAGTGATATGTGCCAGAACTGTACCTCTGATGGAGCGTAGAGTGCATTGCTAATTCGACACCAGCAGTTTTAAAGTCACTGCAGACATGTGAATTTTTGCCTTCATCGACCAGCATTAAAATAAAAAGTTGTCTTCTTTACTGTTGTAACGCTGCATGCTAAACAGCCCTTACTTGAGTTTTAAAGACACTACAGTATGCACACACACAGATAACAAAATACTATGGTCACTGGTCTGATTTAAGGGGGTAAAAATAATTAACTAATGGCCTGTTTAACTGTAGAAGCCTGTGAGCCTACATGAGTATAATAATATGTAATAGGTATTTAGTTTATGGAGACAGTTGGGAATCAACATATCGTTAAATGAGACATTTGTAATTAGATAGTTAAGAGCATGTAAATGAATATGATGTGAAAAATATTTGAAACATTACATCATCTAGTATATTCGGTTACTAATAACAATTCCTCAAACAGCAGTGTTCATTGAAAAGCACAGGAAGCAGGATGATGTTCCTTCTCTTCTTCTTTCTTCCTTTCTCCTGTCAGGGGTCACCACAGTGGATCACCCTATTCCATTTTATGATCCACATATTCCATTTGACATAGATTTAACCCTGCCCATTTATACTAGCACTAAAAATGCACTGGCTTGTGCAGCCCCACTGACTGCAGGTGGACCTAGAGCAACTGGTGTTCCGACCCTGCATTGCTCCGGGGATCGGGAGTTCTCAGGGTGGTAAAGGCCTAAGCAGAGTGATGTTCCACTAGTGCACTAAATGTGTGGAGGATCGATGGATGTGTTTAGTGTTCTCTCTTTTGACACCGTCACCCTGTTTTTTTTCCTGTTAAAGCACCAAACTTTCAAATCCCAGTTATTTGTGATAAGATAGGCAACCAGAAGGAAAATTCTCAGTTATTCAGGTCTTTGTATCTGCAGGAGTTGTACATGTGTGTTGAAGTTTGGCTGGTGTTTCTTGAATATGTTAAGTCCAAGAGGCTTCTTCACTTCTAAGACGAAGCATAACTTCATAAAGGGACTCTCAGGATAGGTAAAGACCTACAGAGATTAAAGAACTGAAACATCCCATTAGTAAGTTAGAAACTGAGGAGGCCACTTTGATAAGAGGGGGGATGTCTTCAAGACACACAAAGTCCAGTTGCCTCTTAAAGAAGGAAATGAACCCTACCTGACTTTAGATCCTGTCTCTAGCTTTACAAATTATGAATACATGTGTTCGCCCATGGCAAACTTCAAGATCAAAATTAAGATTAAAAAAAACATCAAAAGCCTAAATCTCTTACAAGTTTTCTTTTCAATATCTTCTTATCAGTCTTTTTAGATGAGTTTCTTCAACCTTCGCAAGCTTGGATGAGGGCAGCTTGCGACTGACTAGTGCTAGTAGGTGTGCTGCTAGCTAGCATGTAAGTGGTTAGCTTGGCCTTTCCCTTCAAGTTTCTTTTCTTCACGTATTTCACATCTAGAATTTAAAGTACTTTGAATTGCCACATAGTTGAAATGTGCTATATAAACAACTGGCCTTGCATTACCTGTAGTAATTACCCTTTTTTATATTGCATATTTGGTTTTGTGCTAATGTTTTTTTTTTAGCAACCCACCTGTTAATGTAGTTATAAAGAAAATGCTAATAATAAAAGGTGTGACAGAAAGTAATCAGGGTTTTCTGAATCATCCCTTAGACATGCACTCAATATCAACCTATCATCGATATTTCCTGAAAGTAATTAAATCCTAAATGATTATTATTAATTATTAACATGTGTACACTTCATCACTCATGCAAAAGGCTTGTACATTACAATGCTTTATATCTGACATTATTTAAATATAAAAATGTAACTGCCGATAGGAAAAAAAAATGTTTCTTGTGAAGTTACACACTTGAATAATTGTACCCAAAGATAACACTGCTGAAGGTTGTGCATACAAAACTAAATGTACCACATTTTAATTTTGTGATGTGAAAAATGCTAAAAATCTTTGTTTAATTGAACAGCAGGCATGTTCTGACCTGAGTTCCATTTTTGTCTCTATTCAAAATTACTGTCAGCAGTAACCAGAGAACACTGCACCCACTTGACAAGAAATAACACAGAGTAACTGAAGACAATTATGAGTCCCCAACAGTTCCTGGATAGAGCAATAAGTATATCAACACTGATTTGATGCGCTACATTTTCCCTCTTTTTATATTGTCACTTAATTTAAATGCTAATTTGAGATATGTTACGTGACGCTGTGACAACCGACTCTCCCCCCCCCCCCCCCCCCCCACTAAACTTGTTATACAAATGAGATGCACTCCTCATCCAGCCTTGAATCCATGCAGAAAAGGTGGGTCAGCTTGACTTCACAGTGATTACAAGGAGGACCGAGAATAACCTGGAAAAATGCTCACTTCCTCATCAGCTCAGACTGGATAAAGGCAGACTGAAAGCTGAGAGATCTCTCTAAAATGTGATATTTCATGTTTTTGAAAGCATTAAAATACTGACAAATTACAAGTCAGCTCTGTTAAAATATCAGTTCCCCATTTACTCCTGAGGAATATTATTCATTCCGCCTTTTTGGGTCTGATCCGATCAATCACAATGTGTATCACTGCTGCTGTCGTGAAACATTCGAAGCACATCAACCATTGAGCATGAATACTTTATAAAGGCAATAAAGCATGCATTTATGGTTTCTGCAATTATGGCGAGTCATTCCCCTGTGCAGTCCTCTGTTAAATATCTTATAATTATAACCGTTTCGACATATTTGTGCTTTATTATAGATGAAGACAGATCATCAGGCATGGTGTATTTATTTGATTTTTAAATGTTGCCAAGTCCAGTGTCATCATGAGGGAAGAGGAGAGGTTAAATCGTTCAGATGTTTATGCGCAGCATGTGGATCAGAGCGAGTGTGGTGGCTGTCAGCATCCACACATTGTATTCAGATGATTTCTAAATGTATTGATACAAGCACACATATGGTTCAACATATTCAAATGAAACAATATGTTTGACCGATAGAATGTAAATACAGATGGATAACACGTGTCCTACTTTCCAGAAATCAACCCAAAATATGGATGATACAAACTCTGCGACCTTTTGGCGCAGAAATAATTTAGAGTCTGTGCAGTAGCTATCAGGGGACAGAGACTGACACACTGAACCAATCCCAAATCAGACTCAGCTGTCAATGATGAAGGTTTTGTTAGTATGCAATAACTATTCGAAGCCAAACTTATTTTAAACATAAACACCTGGACAAACATCAGTTTGATAAAAACAAACTGAAAAGATAGAAGCCATCTTTGAGAAAAAGCTATTTTTCGTTGTATTTTAATGATTTTGTTTGACCCATGTTCCATCCACTAACATAGAGGACTCATGACATCTAAATAAATTATAGTGCACAATTTTAATTATATGATAAGGTACAGTAATTTATATTAATATATCCCTAAACTATCTATTTAGATTTACAAGTTAAATGGTTTCACAAGGGTTTGTAAAAAAAATGTAATCGAAAAATGTTTTGTAACGTTTACGACTTCTGTAAACATTTACAGATTAAATAATACGATTTTGCTAATTTCTACACAGTAAAGAATATAAATATAAAAATGTATCAATTGGGGATGTTAAAACTGCTATGTGTTCAATATGTTTTAATGCAATTTAGTACACACCCCAAAATGTTTACCTGTTCAGATGGAGGTTATGCATAATACTGTACATCTGTTTGCTGTATTGAACTTCATGGGCCTCTATGGACTTTAATGCAACATGTAACCCATATTAATATCTCCCATATTATAAAAGTGATAATATAGATATACTTGAAATATATAAATATGCATTGCAATGTATACTAAATAAATAAATGGTCCACATTAAATATCAATCATTAAATAGTTACAATATAGATAAATGTGATATAAATAAATATAAAAATGTATTGTAAATGTATAGATAGATAAATAGTCCATTAAATTAATAAATAAGTAAAACTGGTTAAAGTCAGTTAAAACCCATGTTAAAGATCATTTAATGGAGAAATATTAAAAGTCTTCTGACTAAAAACGCTTTCCCTTTAAGACAGGTGAGAGTGCTTTCCCCTTTAAGAGATTTTCCCTCTGTGGAGGTGACAGGAAGGGGAGGCACATAATAGAGTATAAAAGGGAAGTGAGGGAGGAGACTCGAGAGAAGCAAAAGGACAAACAAAAGGAAAGAGGAGAGCGAAGATGTTTGGCTGCTAAAAACCATGTGTTACAAAGATATGTTAAGACTTAAAAGCAATACCCAGAGTTTGTTGAAAAGTGCTTTACATGCTTGAAGGGGCTCCACGATCAGGGAACCGGTGAGGAGACACGTGTGTGTGTTGGAGGATACACATGCAACCGAGACAAGATGGCGAGCGAGAAGATCGGCGGACTCCGGTCGTAAGGGCTGAATCAACCATCCCTTTCAACCTGGACTGGACTTCTGCCACTGCCCGGATTGGACTTTACTCACTGCCAGAGTGGTAGGAGTATCAACATTTTCTTTTTTTTGAATTGAACTAAATAAGGATTTCGAACGGAACTTTATTTTTAAAAGACTATCACACCGAACAAGAGAATACAGGGAAGAAGAGTGAAGAGCTCCACTCGTCTAACCCCTCCTTTATTGTTTGAATTATGTGTGTATATGTTTATTAAGTTTATTATGTTTATGATATATACTTTATTTATTATGTTATTTGTTAAGTGTGTTCAGTAAAGTGCCGGCTTTGAATTTAAAGTACCTGATCTCTGGCTTATTATTTATGCTTTCACCCCACTCCTTAAAACCCAGAACCTAGAACTAGTCCAGTATTTGGCCCATTAGAGGTAAATGCTAAATGTTACTTATAAACTACACAAGTCTTCAGGATGTATGATGTACAGTTAATTATTGTGCCCTATTGAGTATTTCAAAATGTTTTTACATAAGCAGGATATATACTGTATGGAGCTGCTTTGTTTTAAATTCAGTCGGAGTGGGTAAGCCACTACTGACAATTCTTGAAATTCAAAACTCAGTGATTTGCACAAGCATCGCTCTTTCCCTTACAATCACCTGAACTCCTTTTCTTGCACTATGTAACTTGGGTTGAGAGGTTGCAAATATCCACTTAACTATGGGTCTAACAGCAAGTAGAACTGTATTCTCAGTACATCATCAGACATCGTGGCAGGGTGAAGCCTCCACATTTTAATCAACAACTGCTACGGTGTTCAGTTATTGTCAGTCAATCAGATTTCCCTAATTCTGACTTGACATGGGTGATTGCTGGTTTGTAATGAAACAATGATTTTATCTTGTTAGTTTGTTACCTGAGCGATATGAAGGCTACATTTTCTGTGTGTGATGAGATAGATTCTTTAAGTAAGCTCCTTCCACGACCCTGGGGCCAAACAGAAAATCATGCACCGGTGACCTATAATCAAACTATATTAATGTACTTTTATCCATCAGATAAGAGTTTTTCAAGGATGTTTTCTAAGGCACACAGAAAATACCTATTATTTAGCACACTACCATTGAGTCCTGTTGACAAGATACTTGAAGGTAGTATGTCTTATCACATCTATGTAAAGAAACCTTCTGCAGATTCATAAAATCCTATCTGGTCTACTCTGTGCTCTTATGTTATTAAGTAAAAAAGGGCGGAATTTACAGGCAAAAATAAATTATAATGTAGAATAAACCTAGACTAGAATTAACCAATTTAAAGGTTGATTCCGGTGAAAAAAATAATGGAGTGGATGATGAGAGATTATGGGCACATAATAACTACACCCTCATGGAAGTATAGATGAAAGAGCCTTGGTTTGGCAGTAAGGGCTTCAGAATAGAATAAACAATGTACCGGGGAAATGTTTTCCTGGATGACCTTGTTCTCAGAGACCTGTTCAAAACATCCTAGTGACAAACACTTATTATTGTGCCAAGTTTGCTGAGAAAAACACTCTTATGATGCCAAACTAAAAAAAAAAACAGGTTACGACAAATGAAGCCCTCAAACAGAAACTACATCTGGCCTTAAGTTTTAAGACATGCAATCTTTTAGACTGCTGGCTTCATCCATTTAGTAAAATCATAGTTTTGGGATTCAAACATTCGTCTCCACTACTTGAAAGAAAAACTGAGACAACTATTATTAAGGAGTCAACATGCTCTTGTGATATTTATAATTTTCTTTGATAGAAAAGCAAATTGGAAAGTTATGACATCAAGAAAGACGAGGTATATTTTAAAATTTACCCTGTTGTTAAAGCCTATTTTATATCTCTTTACATCAACTGCATCCCATTCATTGGTATGAATGCTTCAACTCTATTTTTGTTGGGACTGTAATTTAGGAGCTGTAATATTTGTGTCGATCCAATCATAAGAGACACAGACAGTTAGAGGCCATCATCATTGGCCCTTGCTTTGTTCCATCCGTGATCTGAACACTACCGACGTTAACTCTGCCAGGAATTGGTTAATATGATAACGAATGGTGAGCTAATGCTAAAGGACGAGTAGATGCTATTGGGATCAAGTTTCCTGAAATTGCCAGATTAAATGGTAAATATTGTTCAAAAGGTATATTATGTTTTTTTTTTTTGCGTCACAGACAATGCCAGGTTCAACTAAATTGGTGCAAGCCAAATAGTGGGGCTATGCACTACGTCCATTTCCCAGTTTTGGGACTAGTAAAGTACTATCTATTTTAGCGCAGCCATTGAGGTTATGTTTTCACCCTCTCTGATTGTTTGTCAGCAGGATTACACAAAAATATTTGAATGATTTCCAGAAAACTAAGGTGGAGGAATGGGACATGGGCCAATCGACAACTTATTTTAGTTTGATGTAGATCTGGGTGGTGGATCAACTAATTTATATCACAAATTTTAACATTTCAATACGGGTATTTTTTGACTTTTCATCTGTAAATAACTATATTGACAATAAAAAAAATCTGATTTAGCAGAATTGTGTCCTTTTAGTCTTATCCATGAGAAATTACCATCCAGGGGCTTGAGAATGCTACTGTTTCCACTAACAAGGATGTGTTATTATTCAGTATATTAAATTATAATTGATAATTGAATTGTCATTAGTGGTTGTCATAATAGAAGTTGTATAATCATAATAACTTATATTTCCTTTCAAAAGCTAGAATTTAAGTTTACTTTTAATTTACTGTAGTGTGATAGCATTTGATACAGACTTGTGCCAAGTGAGTTGCGTGGCTTGCGTTCATAAAGTTGTTACAGTACACACACATAGCCAGAACTCATAGTTTAATGGGCCCATATTTTACACCTTTCTTGGATTTAATTTGAGGTATTGGTTCCCCTGAGATGATATATCAGTGGTTTAAAGTAGAAAAAACTCTTGCAATGCTTAATTCCATGTCCTCTCTTCTGCCTCTGTTTGGAGCTGCTGCCAGAACAGGCAGTTTCCGCCTTCCTCTTGAGCCCTTCCTCTGATTGGCTGACTGCACATTGAGTGACACGCAAACAGGCCTATCACCAGTCTTATTGTGGCACATTCACTCTGGTAAACACAGATGAAAGACAAGTTTTTATGTTTGGATACCGCTTCAGAAGAGCAGCCTCATATTCACAGTCGGTTACAACAGGATGTTTCTGAACGGTTAGTTACACCGTCCTCATGTTTGGCGTGGAGGGGAGGAATGGGGGTGGTGGTGGGTGGGGAGCGAGGTGGGTGGGGAGCAAGGCTGGACTGGTACCGGCTGGGTGGGGCTGAGAGACAAGTGGGATCCCGAATGACTCATATGGGGGAGGTAGTACGAAACAAGACGTTTGGCTAACATATTTCTTCGAATGGACTGAGTGAAAAAGTCTGCGGAGGGACTGTTTTCATTCTTTGAGGGTCCCTACAAACCCCTTCTAATAAATTACAGTTACTTAGTAGAAGCCCAGAAAATGTATTTAACACAATATGGGCCCTTTAAGCTTAAATTGTGTACGTATCTGCAGGTGACATTCAGTTTGCTCTCTCATGCAAGAACTTGGCTCTAACTACTGAGTCTGTTCATCTGTTACTCACAATCTGTTGAGAGTGACACTGTTGCACGTACGTGTGCACCCCCGCATTCGTTATCACAGATTGAATGAATTCCATGGGAAACGCTGCACCAGGTTCATCAGATTCATGTCTTGTCTCCTACAGAAAGGTAACTTTAGAGGTAATGAATACAGGAGACCACCTGAGAGTGCACAGGTCCTGCACAGAGCCTGCTCTATGCTGCCGAGATATTTGGTGAGGCTGTACTCAACGTTTGTCGAGTACACTGAGGTGAGTTTGATCGGCAAAATCTAAACAAAGCGCTTGCCTGTGCGTGGGCGTAAGGAATGTTTTTTCATAGTCCAGGGGATGTAATGTCAGGGATAGCATCAGGCTAGGCACACTCATAGATATACACACACACACACACAAACACTTTCCCATGTGGGAGGATTATGAGTGGAAGGTACAGCCCATTGCTTTCTAATAACATCCCCTAATCTCTCGCCAGCTGCCCTTGAGGCTGTCCACTCAGAAAACATTGCAACTTTTCACCTTCATTAAAGCACCTCCCCCTCGCTCCTGTCTCACCCTTTACCGGCAAGGGGAGGGGTGCGTAGCCCTCTCCATCAAAGAGATTGGACAGCGTTGGCCCTCTGCTTTGCTGCAGAGGAGAAACCCATTTTTATTCCCTAACCTGTCAGCTTGAATTAACTGTACAACCCCAACCTTTCAGCCGAACCTCTGCACAGTACTAGCCGCCACACTGTCGTCATGGTTTTCTATTTCCCTCCCCGGGTTCCTCTTGGCTCCTACTCTCCCTCCAGTACATTATGTCCACTCCTTTTCACGCAGAATACCCTTTGAGGGCACGATAATGAAATGCTGAAACCTGCTGTCCTTTTGTGTCAGGTGCTGTAATGGCGGAGAAGGTGGGGAACATACTTTGATTTCGGCCGACCAACCTTTTTATATCACCTAATGGCTCAACTCTTAAACTAACCCACCCGACGACATAATATCCCAGAGCCCTTCTGCTTTCAGATCAGGCTTCTCGGGGGTTCCTGTGATTTATACAACAAACTCTTTCATCCCCTCTTACCCTGATCTGTCCATCAGAAGTTTAGCCCACTCACTTTTAAACTCTGTCGTCATTTGTATTCATCACATTTTCAATTTCTCCCACTCTCGCTCCCCATGATGCCGCATAATGGGTTTTGTGCTTATAAGGTGTCGTAGGGTTTCTTTTTCCAATTAGCATGGAATCATTTCCCCAGCACTAATCTCGAGCCCTGCGTAAAGCCAGCTCCCCCATCTTTGATTTAATACTCGCAGCGAATCCGGGGGAGTTGGAGGTGCAGCCATGTTGGCGAATCCCAGCGGCCCACAATGTGTTCGCCTCCTGATTGCTCGCCCTTCCAGGTTTAGTGCTGGTTTATGGAGCATGATATGAAATAAACCCTTTTCAGTACCCCCCCAACAATGATTGGTGGCGCAACTTTCACTCAATTCACATAGCTCCAAGGATGAGGAGTTCTGGAGATGCATTCAAGGCAAAGTTGGGAGAAGGGAAAAGGACGGAATTGCTAATTGACAAACACGACCGTAAAGAGCAATAAAGGGACAGACCAACAAAAAGCTGGTAACGGCATGTAGCGCTGATCAGACAAGTGCACTTACTGTAGGCTTTACCGGGCCTGGAGAAGAAGCAGAAAAATCCTCTGCTCCACATGAACGAAACCCACCATCATTTAAAATCCGCTAATATAAAGCTTCAAAAACAATCAAGCTGCAGCCACAAAACCCTTTGTTTCCCCTACTGAATTGGTTCTGATTGGTAAAGTATAAACCCAGACTGTGCAATAGAGGCTATTAGTATGTACAGTGCACTATGTTTATCATCATGGATATCTGAAAACTAATGAATGCATCAATTGTTTCTGGTCATGGCAAATATAGGCCTCTTTCAATCCGCGTCTTTAACCACGAACTTTTCATTTATGGTTAATAATAAAACCCGCTGGGAAAGAAAACATTCAAAATGCAAATTGTTAACCTAACCACAAGTCCCATCCAACACACACACACACACTACTTGTTTATCAGAAACACATACCTACAATGATGAGATCGTGGGAGAAGTGGAGTAAAATCAATTTTGGGTGATTCTAACCAGTAAAGCAAAAAAGGCAAAATGACTTTGAATCGATTATGTTTTAACTACCTGTCATGATTGATAATATTGTGTTTTAGGCATTGTTTCGAGTATAATATTATAAGGTTTAATTGCTATTAGTCACACAATATATATATATCTTATAATAATATATATTAAATTAAAATGAATTAATCAAATAAATTTTATCTCATTAATGAATCTTCCAACTGAAAAATTATTCAATTATATTTTCATCACAATATATTATGAAGACATGGCAAGTGTTACAGTCAAAGGAAAGCGTCTGGATTTGGTTATTTCAGATTGATTATTGTTTTTTATGTTCAGACTTGACTTGGTGATGTGGGATTTCATTTTAAGTTTGTCAATAAATACTGATTTTAAAAAAAAGAGAAAATAAGGAATGTATTCACAAGGGAGCTCATTTAGAGTGTCTGAGTCACTGACTGTCATATTTGAATGTGGTCCATAGAGAATGGCAGTTCTTCGAAAGTCTTGTACATAAAACCAGTTGTTATGAGATGAAAATTATACCGGTAAATGTTTGTGATTAATGGTGACAAATTACTCACTCACTTAAGAATAGATGACAATATTAATTGTTGAAGCAGAAATACATTTTGAATCTTATATTAGGACCAGAGATTTTTTCCAAAATTCCTCCAATTCATACTTATATCAAAGCGAAAAACGTACCATTGATTTGTTATCTGAATCGAAAATCGATAGTTTAAAAATTGATGTAACTTAAAGTATGATTAGTAAACTATATTAACACCAACACCGCTTAATGTTTTTTCTATTCCTGATCAAAGAAAACTAATTTTCTTCTGTTGTCTCTTACTGCTCTGAAATAAGCTGTGCTTCAACACTGTCTTTTTAGGTATTTTATTTACATCTTACGGCATAAATAAAACCATACTGTTAAACTTTTTTTAACCAGAAAAATTGCATTTAAGATAATAATTTGGTGATTGAAAAAGACCCAATAAACGAATGGCTGATTCTACCAAATTGTTTTTTGGAATTGTTGGCTCATAAACTCATTGTTGGGTTTGGTCTTTGCGATTGATTTTTGAATCGATAAAATAATCACCGCCGGATTTCTGTCCCAGTTGTGCTGGTTTTTCTTGTGTGGAGCTGAGTGGTGATGAACAAAGCACTCAGCTACCAGTGCTCTCCAGTTAACAGCACATTAGCCAAACGACGAAAACAGGTATAGTTAACTTGTGTCTTGCTAATGCACACGCATTAGCTACTAATGTAATAAATTATGGCATACAGGTTTACGGGAGACATTACAGGTGAATACAATCAATTATAGGCTAATAAACTATTTAACATAAGCCAAAACCGTTACGCTAAGACTTGTATATTTAGTATTACTATATTATGCAATGCATTTAGTTATAAGGTTGTGTGTTTACATTTTCTAGGACAGCCAGGCCTTCATTTGTGCGTACGCATGGTCCGAGGAAGTTCTAAATTTGTTCGTACTCTGCGAACAAATTTCGGTACGAACATTTTGATGATCCCAGATTTGTGCGTAATACGCACCGTTTAAGCACAGATCTGTTTTTACGCACTGTTTGTGAACTAGGCTCATTGAAACTAACACTAAATACAAAATGTTCAATCACACAACGTCGATCGTCTTTAATTCAAAAATCCAGCAGTAGTTTTTACCCACGCTTCCATGCATTCCCATCAATTGGTTCAAAATGCTGCTGCTCTTAGTGCTGACTACTTATTACTCGCTCAAGAAAATGTAACCACATAATAAAGATTATGGCCTCACTGCATTTCCTTCCTTCTCAAATTAAGCTTTTTTTACACAACGGAGTCACAGTGTATATCAAAGATTTACTAACTTGCTATGAGCCAGGGCAGCATCTTAAATCAGCTGATAATGTTCTACTGATAGTTCCCAGAGCCTGATTGGTGACTATCGTACATGCCCCGAACTCTGGAATGACTCAGCAGCTCAGATCAGACATGCTTTTTTATTTTAAAAGTTTGGATTGGATCATCTCCAAGAAAAATCAAGAAACAAATTACTGCTCCCTGCTCTGTTGTTGTTTTTTTGGTCAGTTTTCAACAGTTTATACATCACATCAGCCAATCACTTAACAGTAGCGTTAAATCAATGTCCACTCTCATTTTCAGTGGCTGGATTGGGAGCCGTCACTTAGCATCTCCTGACCTTGGCTGCCACGTTAGCATGCATGAGCGATCTGCATCCCTTACGCTTTGATGTGCCGCCGTCTCCCCTTCTCCATCCATGCATAAGCAACTTAAAGATTTCCTGTCCGGGTCAATCATATTGAATCGTGAGCTGATCGACTGTGACAAACAGTTCTCTCGCCGACCAAGTTCACAGGACGCTGAGAAAAACGTTTCCCCTCGCCCAGGTGCAGTCACCTTGGCCATGAGCAATGAGCTCTGAGGTTGAGTGAGTAATTCCTTCCGTTGCTCCCAAGACAGCACATCAAAGAGATCTGCATGTAGATCAGAACTCGGCGGCCTGCAGAGAGTTTACCCTTAGCACGTTAGCACTCACACCCGCAGCAGCAGCAGCACTCGGGATATCAAGACAGTCGCAGAGAGGGAGCACAGCGAGAGCTCTTTCCTCCATCACTGAAATAACAAATCTGAGCAAGCCATGAGCGAGTCATTAAAAAGACACCTGTTCAGCTTTTCTGACTCAGCCGTAACGTATCATATCCACAGCAAAACATCCGAGACGCATGCAGCATGTAGCTACACAAGCAAACACTTCCGAGCACTTGCACACATGGAAACGCATCCACACACAAACACCATTAGACACATGCCTCTGGTTAAGGTGATGATACACAACATATGGTGCCTGCGAGCCTCCTAAAGCCCTCGCAGACAGCACAGTCCTGGGGATTAGTGTGTGAGCAGTTCATGCAATGTGAATTTTTCAGATTTAGGCTTTTGGCAAAGGCTGACAGTCTAATTGGCCTGCTTCGTACGTATAATTAGTTTTTAGGGTGGGACAACTTTTTTAAGTAAAAAACTTTGACTGTGTAGGTCATGGATTAGGTCATTGTTGAATTGTTAAATAGTTGCAGTGATTATCCTCTCCCAGACAGGGGCATATCATCTCTGAGGGGACCGTGAGCTGTCAGCAGTAGAAGGACAGATACATTGACAGCAGAGGTGGCAAAAGTACAAACACTCTTTACCCAAGTAGAAGTACAGACAATTGAGTTCAAAGAAACTTAAGTAAAAAGTGCTGAAACTATTTACTAAATGTAAAGGTATGAAAAGTACAGAAATGCTCTGAGATGTTATTAAAACAAAAAAGACGCCCTGAAGACCATTTCTAACGGCTGTATTTCTGCAAAGAAAACTGAGAATCATGTCACATTGATAGATATATTGAAGAATATTTAATATAAAACAAGTAAAATAAAAAACAAGGAATCATCTTTTCTGTGTTATTGTTCCATCCATTTAGGTTGAGATCTGTCTTGATGTTGCAAAGGCGATGCTTGATGATAAAAACTTGTCTCTGTTGGGAGTAAAAGTACAAGGTCTGCAGAAAAATAAAAAGTAAAGTTAAAAATCGACTAAAAGTGAAATAACAGTATTTAGGTATTCATCTCTGGCTGGCAGATATAGATCATCAGAAGACATCGCATATGTACTCAGGATCAGTTCTTATTATTATTAATCAGAACTTTGTAAACTTAAATCAAATTAACTCCAGGCAAGGAAACATTTTATTTTAGATTTGTATTTGTTTAATATTTTATTATTGGCTGTGGAAATCTCACACACCACTGTTCCCTGTATGCTGCTGCTTAATGGCGATGTCTTTACGTGTGCTCACTTTCACATTGGTTGGCTTTTATATACAAATCTCTTCCTGGGCTGTTTCATCTGTACCGAATGTGATAAAAAAAAAAAAAAAAAATCAATATGCCCTGCGCTCTCACAATACCAATGCTGGTCCCCAGAGTGAAAACAGGATTAGTCCAAAAAACATGAGTTTTAGATATGGAGTCCTTTCTTCCCAGAATAGTGTACAGGAAAAAATCTGAACTGTCAGAGCTGGTTACTTTGGGAAAGTCAGTTGTGTAGGATCAATAGTTTTTACCGAACCTGTACTTGTTAATGCAAAATAGCTGGATACTTGTTTGTGATCTAGCTTTGCATTTTAACTAGATCATTGTGTTATCCAGTTTGCTGTAATTGTTTATCTGTTTGTTTGTTTGCAGGATCATGCAAAAACTACTCAACCAACATTTTGGTTGGGATCTGGATCAACATTTCAAGTTACGTTTTTCAACATCTTTGAAAATATAGATCTTGCCAATGCCATTTGGTGCAGATCAAAGAACAATCTGGATCTAGTGACATTTAACGTGGTTTCACAATTTGTCTGTTTGTCAGTTTGTTTGTAGCATTATGTAAAAAATTACTAGATATCTGATTACTACGAAACTTGGTGGAAGGAGGCGTTTTTGGTCAATTTCGAGCGGATCCAGATCAGGGGGGGATTTAAGGAACAATTTTTTCCTCCTTCAACATTGTGATATAAACTGGTTGTCAATATTTGTATGTATTCAGGATATAAACCAGCCATCTTGCACTAATGAAGTCCTCAGGAGCCAGAGTCAAAGGATGAAGCTGCAGAATCGAGGTCCCACCAATATATGAATCTGTCTTAGTTGTCAAACAATACATTTTTTCGGCAACTAATTGAAATCAAACTTATAATAATAAAATAAGCACTTGAACATACATCAATGTGATAAGAATCACTTGAATGACAGAAACTATATTTGGAAACATTTTTACTCTAGTTTGGTCCATGTCCCAACCACCAACATGGAAGAGGCAGGGTTTATGATTTAAGATGCAGCCAGGCAACATGAGGTGATCCACTTTAAGGAGCTCTCATGTCGTCCATCTTTAAATACATTGTGTGTTCCAAACTGGCTGTAATGACGCAGACATATCTATAGTGTCAGTCATGAAAGGTCCTTTCTTGTCCCCTTTAGCACAGAATGCACTGGTCCATCCCTCACAAGAGAAAAAGATAATGCCTTCCCACAGTTCCTTATGGTAGCAAAATCTATTGACCCATATCAATAACCTCCTCCGTCGCATAATTACCCAGCTCAGTGTAAGTGGAGTCAAACTCTCAGAGCGCAGCAGCTGTCTTTTCCTAAGTCTTTATGAATTCTCCTTCACATCTGACCTCATGACATTTTCCATTGAGGATAAGAATTGTCTGTGTGTGAGTGTGTGTGTGTGTGTGTGCGGCTCTATACCTGACTCTTGGTTGACCTCCACACTTCTATCCCATCACTTTGCAGTAGAAGAACCGAAGCTGTTCATCGTAGCTACATTTTTCTCTCTACCCGTAAGTAAACGCCATCTCCTGTGTGAAGGATACCTTTGCGCTCGTTTCTGATTGTGTCTCCTTGCCTGACGACACCAGTTCAGCCAACCAGCCCTCTGCCTTTCAGCTTCAGCCACCTCACTCATCAGCCTGCTTGTATTTGGCCTTACTTCACCAACTCCAAAGAAACTCCAAAGAAACCCACCGTCCTGACCTGGGTCTAGGGCCAAAACACACCAAAACATCGACATTTGTCCACTTCTGTCTTAAATCAAGGAGCCATATTTATACCTTTGTGTTCATCCTACCTGGTTTATCTGCAATGAAGAGTTTATACTCACTTTTTTCTATAGAATGAAACTTCATTTGTTTCATTACTGTTTACGTGTGTGGTTCATATATAAGTTTGAGAGATTTACTGAACTGCTGATATTTTTCATACATCACATGTCAGGTATCTCTATCTTCAGATACAAGTTCACAACTTTTCAAAATACAAGCTCTGTTACGTAGCTCAATATAAAACATTGCAGCAACAAAAAGAGCATAGAAGAAGAGAGAAAAGGGAGATGATGAGTTCACTTTCAAAAAGAAAGAGTCGACTTACTGGCACACAACACTGAATGTTCTTTTCATGTTCTCTGCTCAGCTTTGACTTAGTTTAAGTTTGTGTGCTACGCTATGCAATTGTTTTTCCTTTACATCACTTGTTCTGGCATCTTCAATTCGGTCCACACAGTGACTATGAAGGCAGGCTGCCTCTACACACACAAACACACACACTGACTGCTACAGAAAACTGGTCACCTGTTTATTTATTTTTATATATATTGAAGATATCACTTGTCCAAACTGGAAAGGACAGGTGTTGTCATAGTAACCAGAGCTGAGCTGAGATAACGGTCAAACCTGTCGCAGAAAAGTTCACTTAACTATAAGTGAAATTGCTGTATTTATTTATACCATTTAGAAATTTAAACCCAGGTTCAGACCAGGGTGAGTAGAGGCTGTTGGAAATGTGACCAAATTATTGTAATCTCCATTCCGTCATAATAGGCTGTTGACTGTGTGCAGAGTAAATATGAGAAATAAGCAGGGGGGGAAACAAACTCAGCCATTGAGTTCTGTACACATTCATGCAGCATGTTCGTGTAGCCAGTGACCATCGGTGAAACATCAAGACACTTTCATCTCCCCATTAAAATATGCTGATGAACAGCATATTAAAGACGCTGACAGATGTTCCGAAGCAAATTCATGAGCCTATGAACTTGTAAATGAGCAACATTACCGCTATTGTCATGGGAGAGGATTGGGTCGCTGCGAAATTTGTGATTTGTTTTCGTTATTTTGTGTCCGTCATCTCAGTTGATAGTCCAGACCCCATCAGGCTGCATGAGAGGAACCTGATGGATGTTTGCAACAGCTTTCAAATATCAGACTGATGCTCCTCATGGGGACGCTTATTAAAGGTCAGAATTTTATAATTTAACAGGTCATTAGTGGCGTTCAATTGCACCTTAGAATCAGTGAAGGCTCCTGCCAAATTTCTCACGGAGGGGGCAATTGTTGCGATGACGGCTAAGGTTACCTGTTTAATGGGTAAATACATTTGTTCACAAAGCAATACAACCAGTAACCACACGACTAAGATCGTTCCTGAGGCTACATACTGTAAAGTCATGTAACAACATTTATCACTTTCATCTTTTTTCCTTTTTTTCTTTAGGAGGGCGGCACCCTATCGCCCCCTATTGACCAGCTGCCCCTGATCAAATGGCTGTTGGTTATATACTGTGTGTGTGTGAGGATAAACAAAAAGTCAGGAATGCCCTTGTTTTACAAACTGTTTACAAACTCTGGGTTCAGTCCACAGTGCTAACAAAAAATAAAGTGTTAGGAACAAAGTCACAAACAACACAATAAAAAAACAAACTGAATAATAATGGAGACAGACTGAACCTCAAAGTGTCTATTTAGTAAGTACCTGCTGTTTACTAATCTATTGACATTTCTAGTAATATTCAGATTTAAATGCCAAATGAAATAAAATATACTTTCTAATAAACTGAGGATCCTGAGTACATGTCTTCTCAGGGTATAAATAATATGAATTTACTTGAACTGTGGAAAAAATATATTATGCGTTTATTCATTTACTTTAGAGAAAAAAATTGTAAGTTCAGGAATGTAATTGTTAGTTGTAGCTTTAATAAATAATTTTTATTATAGATTGTTTGTTGGTTTTTGCCTGTACCTGAGATTTCCTAACCCTGTTTCCACCTTTTGCTTCCTGTCATCCTCTGATTCCACCTGATAAAAAAACAGACAGATTTCCCTGAGACCACTGCCAAGGATTTCCCTTCTGACACCTGCAGCGGTTTTCAGCTGTTTGTCAGTTTGAAGTCCACTCAGAAAGATGAGCAGTTGGATTCTATTACCTCTGGTCATTCCATCACAGTGATTACAGCTCCACTACAACAAATCTTTGTATCATTTGTAAACAAGAGAAAGACAGAGAGAGAGAGATAGAGAGAGAGACACACACAGAGAGAGAAAGAGAGAGAGAGAGAGAGAGATAGACTTCCCTCCTGCTACGTGTGTATCTGGTTACCATGGAAACTCACAAACTGAATGCACCTCTCCTCTCCGACTGGGAAGAGACACATCTAAACTGAGCGCAGCACTCAAACAACTATAATTCAAAAACTATAAGTCCTATCTGTGAAATAAAAACACAGTGAGAATCCACATTAGAAGATATATGCCAGTTGATGCTCCTTCCAGAATTGTTTTCTCTGAAATAACATTAGAGCAAATGGAGAGGGATTTGTTTTCCCTTAAAGAAGCTACACACCTCATGTAACGTGCTACTAGCTGTAGCTTAAGCTCCCGTCAACTTGTCCTTAAACACATTCAAACTCCACATAAACCAAATTAAACTCACCATTAAAAATGACTGGGAAAATGTCCCCAATCACCCTGGCAACCAGATGCTTCGATTTGAATCTCAATGTGATTGGCAGTGATAGCATGTTGTTTTTTTTTAGTTTGCCTTAAATAATATAGTTAAATACAAAGGTTAATATTCCCAATGTTATCAAAATCAGACTCAAATTCAAATCTGAGCATCTGGTTGCTATAGTGATGGTAACATCTACTGATGAGCCAATCATTTATTTCAGTAAATACTTTTTTGAAGAATATATTTTGATGCTTTAATTTGATTAACATTTGAAATAATAATAATGTTATGAATAAAACTTAAGATTATATAATGGTATTTAATGCTATTTAATTATTTGTTTAAAACTCTTTAAAACACTTGTAGTTGCTTTTGTCTTTGTGTCTGTAGAATAACCCTTATTTAGTCCTTAGTCACACAATTTGCCGGTTAACTCTTACATAGTGTTCAAATTTGACCCTTTTTGGCATTTGACAGCAGTAAAAATACCCTAAATGTCATTTTTTTGGCCTGATATTTGATGACCTTTCCCAAAGGCACCCCAAACACACAAAAACGACAATATTTTTAAATGTTAAATATTGTGTAATGCATTGCATAGTGGTGTGTGAAAACATGACGGCCTTGGCACAGGGTCTTAAAACCCCCCAAAAAATCTCTAAAATTATACATGATTGTATAAATACAGGAATGAGCCTCTTCAATGGGGAATGGGCTTAGTATGTTGCCTTTCTGCTTCTTACTGGTTTCTCTCGATGCATCATAAAAATGGCGGAACATTTTTCCTCATGGGAAGCAGTGGCCTACTTATGGTGACGACTCACCCACCTCAACGCTGCTGTGTAACACATGCGGAGACGACGGACAGGACGTTATCTGATTAAGTATAATTGTAAAATCAAAGTGTCATCAATGGACGTGAGCCCAGCACAGCACAGTGCATGCTCCCTCTCTGCAGATATGGACCAGACCAGTTCCTTCACCCAGCGGACCTCAGAGGCAACCTGCTCAGCCAGGACATTGTAGGGGTTTTCCAGGCACCCAAATTTGCGCTTGAAGATGTTGGCAGCCTGCATGGTGACTCGGGCGTCCTCCTGGCACTTCTTGCGCTTGGTCTGGAAGCTCTGCAGCTCCTGGAGTATCGGGCTCAGGCCACCAGAGAGGCTCTGGTTCTCCTCCTTGTACCAACCTCTCTTTCTCCTCGTAGATGGACAGCCACTGGTTGCGCTCCAGGTCCTTCAGGCCTTCCTCTGCTGCTGCGATCTCCTCGAGCATCCGAGTGCTCAAAGTTGACATAATAGATGAATAATCTTGTTACAGATAAAGCTCCCACCATTATTTATGAAGCTTGCTGTGACTTGAATATAAAATTGTAATGATTTCATCTCCAATTAAATAGATATTGAGCATTCGGATGATCAAAATGCTTTCACAATGACTCGAAATATGGCACTGGAATTCTCGTCATCTGTTCCTCAAGACATGCTGGCGCGGCCGTCTTGGCGGTGTCTTGCTGTGACACCCTTGTACACGAGCATCGGGGTCACATCTGGCTGTGCCTAGATCCGATCTGAGCAATCACATGGAGCTGGCGGAGCATCACACGCCTGCCACAGCGCTCAGAGGCATCGGAGGAGCTCAGAGAAGCCGAGCGACGAGGCGCTGCGGGTGAGAGGTGTGCAGATGGTTCACAACGACTCACGCTCGCCACATTTTCTCCTGTAACTCGAGCTCAGTGTCACCATGAACTCCTCACTTGCTGCTGTCTGTTGTCTTTTTTCCTTGATTTTTGGTCGGAGGGGAATTACTTTTCATGTCGCTCCATTAGCTGAAGGAGGCTTTCACAAAAGAAAAGCAATGCCAAAAATACTTTGGCAGCCTAAAATCTCTTCTAGACTTGTGTCTTCCTCTGTGGAGCAAGGTCATCAGAGGGAATTTCTGCAGTTCCGTGAAAATAAAATGTGAATCAGCAGCGACCTTCATGCGAAGGCCAGTAACTCGTTAGACTGCTGCTTCTCACTTGACAATTTGTTTTTATGAATAAATATGTCTCTTTCCATTCACATGTGCTTTTTGGTGTTATCAGCTGCTACGGCGACACTAGGAGTCTGGAAGTTGACTCACGGTGCACACAAGAGAATTTCCAAATCTGAACCAATTTTTAAACAATGTGGGAGTCCAAAGACACAGTTGAAATACAAAACAGTCGGTTAAATGTGTCACTATAAGAATACACACACGATTCAGTCACGACGCAGGACCACACACTTGGAGTCACAGAAACTTGTCTGATCTAAGATGACCGTCAGCTGGTTGTACTTTTCAAAGTCACACGACAGAATTTCAAGTTGGAATCGAGGAGACTGCAATCCGATGGGTATCATTAAGTTTACATCTGTAAAGCCCTCAAAGATAATCAGCCTGAATCTGGCCCACGACTGTGTGGAGGCTGAACAGGAAACAAAATTTTTAGTGAAAGGCTTTCTATGACTCTCCTTGACATTAAGAAACGATTTAAAAATATATATAATTTTGTATGAATTCGAGCAACACCCCAGAATTTTTAAAAATGTTCTTTCCTTTTGTCTTCAAATGGAAAATGGTCTGTATTTTATCTCGCTCTTAACTAGTCTTGATGACCACTCAAAGCACTTTACAGTACACTTTTGCACCCAGCAATTTCTCCATCAAAGACTTTTCCGGAAATCAAACCACCGGATTAAACCGCCAACACTGTGCTTAGTGGACTACCCGCTGAGCCACAGCCTGGGAGTGAAGTGAAGGTGTGAATTGAAAACATGACGAAGGTGTATACACAATCAGTTTCCTTCAGGTTTCTATAAAGTGCACACATAGCATTACCAAGTGTAATTTTCTTCCAGCTGTTCCTTGAACTGCACATTGAATGCTTTCCCTTTGTAACATTTCTATATGTTCTGTTTTTTGTCACTCTATTCCTTATAAGTTATTATTACCTCATTTTTTTTACACTGGTCCTTAGCACAATAGGAGCATGTCTTTTTGCATTTTACTGCCCATGTGACTTGTGGATGTGGAGAATAAAAATCTGTTTCATCCATTTCGCCTGCATTTCTTGCAGTTTAGTCATAAAAAACTGTCGAATGGAAAGATGCTTTACGCTGCTAAGTCCACCATTGTTTTTGTAAGCAAGCTACAGTGGACCTGCAGTAAGTGTCTAGTGTAAGTGTCTGCATTAAAATCCTTTAGAAAGAACTTCAGACAGACAGAGTTTAAGCATGTATTTCAATTTGATTGCATGGAACAACTCACTAGTTGATATTTCCTGTCACTGAAGTTCACAGGCCTCAGTTGCCTGACACATATCTCTCTCTCTTTCTCTCTCTCTCTAACCTTTTGGATGTTTGCCTCACCTATTACCTCTTGTCTTTCCTTGACTGACTCCCCTCGCACAATTTTTTTAACTGTGAGTGAAGATTCTGCCTTTTTATCAAACCGCTGGTCCCCTGTGTCATCTCTGCATTTGAGTCCTGTCACTCAGCTGTTGTCACATTTCAGGAGCAGATATGCAGCAGCCAACGAGAAGCAGGAAAAGAGACAGAGTGGGGCAGCAGTGTGCTGTAATGGCCTGGCTATCTGCTAACAAGTGAAAAAATGTATATAATGTTTTGCGATGTTACATGATGGTGTTTGACTGCAATGTGTGTGTAAAGCCACTTGGAGTGAGTTCTGGTTTCTGTTTCAGGCCGAACTACACTGAAGATTATCTGAACAACAGATACAAATTGAGTTGATGAGTTAATTTTCATCAACGAAAAATATGTTTTTCACTAAACAGAATTCGGAAATATATGTAATCTGAAGCAAGGAGATAATAAAGTCAGTTATCAAATGCTTTTGTTTTGTAATTCAAATGTTAGGTCACATGTATTATCAAAGCTACAGATGGAATCATTATTTTTATCATCAATGTACAGCTCAATAAATATATTTATTTGCAGTGAGGTTGTGTTGTTGTCATATATGAACTGTAACAGGAGATTTCATGAGCACGCTGCTCACGTCTGCTCAGTCGTAAAATAAGGATTTAGTGTTTTTTCCTCCATCCCGGGCAAAGACAAAACTTTTTCCTTTTTTTGGTTTCGTTCTGGCAACAGTTGCCTGACACTGCAGCTCTGCGGAGACAATAAGAGTTCATATGCACACCCTGGGAATTAACTGAAAATGATGTACACACTGTGCTCTCCACTTTAGAAATTATCCATGTGGGCAATGACTGTGACTGCTGCACATCTCGGCCCAAATAATACCCAAAATGTAATGCTGCGCCTGAAGCCATTCTCAGTTTCTTTCTCTGCCAAATCTATTTACAGCTCTCACCGGCACTTTAGATTGGAAGATTACTCCTTAGTCCATACAATTTAGAGAATGCCTAGCATTTCCATCACCGCAAGGCCTTGAAATCAATATGTCAATACAGCTACATCTTTTTCTGTCCTGTTGCCCTCCCTGCTGGGTGCATGCAGCGTAAAGGAGGCTCATACCACGCGTGTACATACCTCACATGCACAGATATTTTCATTCCTTCTTTTTTCCATGCAGACTCCAGACGTAATTAATAAGGCACATTTTTTGGGATCAATTACTTTCCTTTTGATTCGGCCGCTCCTCCGAAAGAATAAATCAAACCAGCACAGAACAGAGAGCAGATCATATTTCACCACCCACATAGCCTGGATGGTAATCATTTAAACCGTGCGTCACATTCCCCCACTGAGACAAATTTCAACATGTTCCAGCAAAAGTCAGAGCTGGGGAGCAAAAGTGTACCCAGTCCACTGTAATTCATCGTGTGTGTGTGTGTGGAGTTTGTTTATCTCATATGTTATCTCCATGGGCAACTTGCCTTGTTTTATTCATGATGTCGTCTGAGCTCCGGCCCGGCTGATGCTGCCTCGGGGCGAAGACTGAGCAGGATAACTATTTATCGCACATTACGACAAGACACGAGCCCGTCAGGCTTGGAGCCGACGACAGCACTCTGCCCCACCTGCCGTCTGCTGAGGAAACCTGCTGACGGGGGCGAAACTCTACGCTTCCCTTTAACAGATAAGGATCCAGATCTCCTTTAGTCACCACGAGCTCCCCCCCCCGTGCGCCGCAGACCGACACACAGAGCTTCCTACAATTGAGCTGGCAAGGGAAATGAGGGCAGACAATCTCTTATCAGCAGTTCTATTGCCTTTTCTCTCCTGTCCCTCTGACAATGAGGCGCTGCGGTTCCCCTCTCTTCACTCGCCAAACGTGTGACTGTACCCAGGACATGGAGATGATCAATTACCCTCAATGTCTCTGCCCCATCGAGCCCATTCACATCGCTTTAATGGAATGAGAGCAAGTGTGATAGTGTGGACTCTCTGAAAAAGAGGGTGGGGGAAAAGAATAAAGAGAAAATTTAATTTCCTCAATTTTTTTGCGGGAGGTAACAAGGTGTTGAGGAGAAAGTTAAGTATCTCTAAAGAACAAACGCACCTCAGGAAGGAAAGTAGATTTCCCGTCAGGTGCCTGATGGCTTCCTTTGACCTTACTCTGGCACATTTTTCTTCAATTGTCAGAGTGAGCAGAACATGGGAATTAAACTGTCCTGCAGGCTGAGACATATCTAATTGTTCAATGTTCCAGCTAAATATGGAGGCCCCGAGTGTTCATTATGAAATGAATGAGACATTATGAATAAAAAATAATTATGCTAATGAAATATTATTTAGATTCTCCATTTCATTATGGAGCTTTTTTTCAAAAGGCTTTTTTTTGAGTATCTCGCTATCACATTTTCAATAATTTCACGTCAGTGGTAATGTTCCAGTTCTTCAAACTTTCAGCCAATCACATGCCACCATGCAGCCTCAGCTACAGGAGGATGGTACGCAGCTACAGCTACAACGGATGTTGTGTGGACAGATATTTCTATCGTTTTTTTTATCCGTTTAAAAATGTGCAACAAGGCTTAATTCAACCAACCAGCTGCATTTTCTGCAACTAAACAGATACTTCAGTCTTCATGTTAAAGGAACAGCTCCTGTCATTCTGACTTTGTGATGTTCACCAATTACATGAGGGAAAATTATATGTACAGATAGATAATTATTCCAAAATCATATAGCTTAATTTCGTGTAAAATAGTTTTTCCTGTGTGAAACCGTGAAAAACCAAACACAAATATAGCTCATTTAAAATGTAAATGTACTGACAGTAATGGAGGCTTAGCAGCTGTTTGCCAGCATTCAATGAGAGTAGTTCTTTAGCCAAGTGAGAGTTATTATACTGTGACCAGACGCCCCGGCTTCAGTCCCAACAAACATCCAACAAAATGTCCGGGTTCCTAAAATTCAACACCAAACCACAATTCGAATAATAATCATGATATTATACTTGTTTTCAGCGCTAAGATGTTTAATGTACTGTACCACATATAAGCCCCCATCCCAGTATGAGTTTGACACAAACACATCAATCAATATGTTGTTGTCATGGCACTCATATGCGTCATTGTGTGTGGTGCTGGAGGATGTTTTGAGAGGACGTTGAAGAGACATGCATAATCCTCTGAAGGGTAGCCGGCAACGGAAATCCGGTGTTCAAGGTGTCCATGCCGACCAAAGGTGCACTTAGGTGTGCTGTTGGCTCGGAAACAATCGTCCTCACATGTATACATGCATTGATGTGCAATACACGTAAAAGTCTGTGAAGAGGTGAATCATTTGGCCCTCAGGAGCTATCTACTATAGATCCCCTCCAGTAGATACTCAAACACAAGCTGTTTCTTGTGGTTGCGGGCATTTGTTCCCATCGAACACGTCGTCAAAATGCAATCAGAAGTAAACAGAATAAAATATAAAAGTCATAAAGAGAATAATAATCAACCAAACCAATCCAGAAAATACAGCTTACATAATTCAGCTCCAGGATCTTAGCAGGCAAACGAAAGTGTATCACGCTGCTATACTGTGAATGCCTTTCAAATCAGTCTGTGTAATTAAACATAAATAAAACCGCATTGGCTGCGTGACTTGAGGGGAGTAAGGAAGAAACCAGCCGGGTTTGGCAACATTAAGGCCCTGACCTCACAGCATCACGCCAATAATTAGGTCCACGATGAAAACATGAGACACGTCCATTTAGACCCCATTATATATTTAATAGAAAATATCCTTAACTAAAACGTAAATTATCTTTTTAATAACTTTGATAACTTAAAACGGGTCTTATGAACTTTAACTGCATAACTGATTCTGATGGCAGCATAGCAGTTGGACAGCAGTGCGCTCGGTAAACTAGGCAACATCGTGTGAATAAATTAGCGTTCAAATGTCAATATTGTATGCTGAGCTCTTGTTCATACAACAGATAAAAGAGCATGTTAAGACAAAAAGAAAAGGTGATTGGCTGACAACTGAGCGGTGATGAGATCTCAGTCAAAGAATAGACGTTTGAAATCACTGTTATAACATATAAATGCTCTTTGAAATAAAATTCTTTTGATGAAAACTGTAATCATACATCTTTGTTTTTATGAAAGCAAGGCTTATAAACCAGTATTTCATATCAATGGGCTGACTTTTTATTATTTATTCAATATTTCACTGTTTATTGGTTTGTTTCAAGCTTTTATTTGATGTATTTATATACATACGTGTTTATTTCTTAGTGTGTTTTTCGTTTAAACATCTACTTTTTAGCACAGGTGCAGAATGCAAAGCCCCATTCAAATACTGGGTTATATACTCTGTAAACAGTAAACCTGCAGGTTCAGGATCTGCAGGCAGTTTTTTGAAGGAGTCCTCTATTGGTTTTTTCTTTTTCTTTTTTTTCTTCATACATTCGAAAGTGAAGATTCTTGCCCCAGTGATAGAATTCTGGATTTGTGAAATCCCTTTATAGCACACATATTGCTGCTGTAGCATTGCTGTATTATTACAGCTTACTCCTGTAAGCCGCATTTTCCACAGAGGTTAACAACACGCTTTGAGCCGGGATGAATAGCTCCAAATTCTGTCCGCAGTTCATGCCCATACTTGGCTCACCAGATACCAGCAACAAAACATTTAATCCCATAGACTCGCTCATTTTTTATATAACATAAAAAACACAAAACTTTGGTTTTATTTTCCGTTTCTGTATAAAAGTGTTTTGAATTCTCTCCACTGTGATTTTGTGACTCACTTTCTTACTTTTGTTCTAAAGATGATAAAAGTCACGCAAAATAAATGTTTTTTTTCATCTGTAAATATTTCAGGGGTTAAAATATTGCTCATTCATTAGTCATAAGTCGTTGGAGCACCAAACATGGAAGATCTGGTTAGTTTCAAAAAAGGATGCCAGAATCAAAAGGAATGGTTAAAGTGGCAGTTGTTTCATCATCTTTGCAGCATAAAACGCCTTGTGAGGGTAATTAGTTGTAATTAAGGATTTTTTGTTTGTTGTTGTTGAAGGCGTAAACAAAGAAAATTTATGAATTCAGGAAACTGCTCCTCAGCTCCAGGTCTTTTAGCCGTGCAAACATTCTGCTCTTCGCAGGCTGTATGCCCGAGCTCTGCTGGATGCAGCCGGGGAGATTTATTGAACCGGCCGAGGCTTCAATCAGTTTTGCTGCTGCTTCCAGTTAATTTATGGCTGAAGAAGGGATTATCGAGCGCTCATGCAAACTGGAGACGCAACAAATTAACACTTCCAAGATCTTTTTTTTTTTAAATGATTTTTTGGGGTTTTCCCTCAGATAGCAGAGTAAACACTGAAGTAATAAATTAAGCTGGGAGCAGATTTAATAAACACATGTTATTTAACCTCATGATGAACGGCAGCATAATGCATCCAAAGCATTTTAAGCTGCAGTCTGACAGCTTGACTACATCTTAGCAGCACAGAATTTAGAACCAGTTTAAAAGGGAATTTGTTGGATGAGGTTGATTTTTTTTTTTAGTAAACAATGTGTCCTGACGTCTAAAAGATGTGACCAGATATTGAGAAAATGAGGCCGGACCGGAACAGACAGCATCATGAAAACAGCATCACAGTTTTACTGGATTGTTTGTTCTGTCCCAATGTTTGGTTTTCCTCTCCTGCATAAAATATGCTTTCAGAAAATAAAAGTTCTCTAGACTGGCCTCATGAAATCAAAGCCACATGTAACCACATTTGTGAGAGTTTTATAGGAAATGCACATTTCCGACAATGTAAATTACTTTTAATATCAAAAAGTGTCTGAAAGAAAATGATGTGATTTTTAAATTTAGTGTAAAGGGGTGAATATAAGTCCACAATAGAGATATTAAGTGGCTCCATTCTGTTTTCCTCCAAACAATATCCTTATTATTACCTCACATTAAAAAAACAGACTCTCCTGGGTGCTGTAATGACCCTACAGGCTCAGGTTACTGCAGTTTTAATTATTTCTTAGTAAATGGAAGGAATCATGTTTTTTTTCCATGGCAGACGGCCTCATGAGCCTGTGTTGTCATGGTAAAAAAGCCCGGCAGAGGTGAGGATCGGAGCGGTGGCCAATTTGAAAAGCTTTGTTGGTGCAGTTGAACAGACCATGCAGACCAAGTCTTTAAGATCATCCAAAACTGTCGCAGAATTCCAAGTAAATTGATTAAAGCTGCAGGTTGTTTTCACCCTTCTCAAAGATGTAATCTCAGCGCCTCTTGTAAAAGAATACAGAGTTTAGATATTAAATGTTTATTGCTGAAATTGACCCAAAAGTCAGTTTACTTCTGCCCTTGAAAATGTTTTCTTTCTGCACAGCCTTGTACCTTACATTCTTTTAACAAAATCAAGAATATCATGACGCAGTTATCAATCTTTAGAACTGGTGATTCAGCCCGGAGAGATCCATATCGATCCGGGCTGCAGAAGGTAATGTGAGTTAGGTAACACCGTCTCTGGGAGAAACGAATGGGACTTTAACTTGTGGAACCAGTGTTACCTGAAATAGCTCCAACCTGCTTCACTGCTCTCTACGTGTGAGCCAGAGAGAGTCAAGAGAGGGAGGAGAAAAAGATTCCTTTCTGTTCCAGGTTGGGAAAAGCCTACATCCGTTTTCAGTTAAATTCTGTCTATAAGAACCTTGAGCTTAGCGTAAAATGAACCGTGGTGGTATTGATTTGTATTTCAATGGAGCTCGACTCACAGATTTGAAATACGTTGAAGCTAAACTCACAATAGCCATTTCCTTTGGTCATCTACAAAGATAGTTCGACACGCAGGACTAATTAGATCTACTTTTTTCTGCATTTTAGCAAATAAATCCACTATTTTGAAAACAGTATGTAATCCATACTTTTAATATACTGTCATGTTTTAGTTTGTTTCTTGCAGCAAGCATTAGGAGTCCGTCACCGGTTCAGGTGTCTGAGGTTACCTGCAGGTAAAAGTTATACAAAAACATGTGCATGGGTAAAAATGATGGAAGCAGGTGAAAACTAAAGTGTGTTTTTTCTGAATTGAGTAAGAAATTAAAATGTTGCAGTATTTTTTACATCTAAATATGCTCATATGAAAACTAGTCAGCTGCAAGAATTTGTGTCCACTTTACTGCCACTCAGATAACTCTTACTAGTAGCTAGAACACAAAGAGAAAAATACCCCGTGTTGAATATGGTCTCAGTGGCTTTGCTGCTTGTAAAAGTTGCAACAATTTATTCGCTTTTGTTAGCCGCAAACGAGGCACCTTGTCGCCCAGGAAACACAAAGTCATCTGCAGGCGCCCAGGTGCCACAACAATTCACTGATACTTTTCTATGAACACAATTAAACCACCAAAACAAGAGAATGAGGAGGCCGTAACCCATTTGATGATAGCGACTTTCTATGTAGCTTGAGTGATTAATCGCAGGTGACTGGCCGGGGTGACGGTCAACAGGTCAGCAGGTCAAAAGGTCAGCAGGTCCGGTTCGATGCTTTGTGGGTGTGTGTTTGCAAAAATGGACCCCGGCCTGCAGGGCTCTGCAAAGTGTTTTTGCCTACACTGTAAAAAATGCAGTGGACAGATTTGTCAGTATAGTTGCTCTGCAGCACCACGCCAACAGCTTTGCTTGAGAATGCCTTTATCAAGTCCTGTTTCATCTCCGCTAGTTTGTTAATCACCACAAAAAAATATTGTAGTTAATAATTGTCGTAGAGGAGTGCTGGTTTGATTATGTATAAATAAGTGATACTCACGCATGACAGCTTTGGCTGATTTCTTTCCAGCATTTCAATAATTGGAAATAAACTCCTTTTGGCTCCTCTCTCTTATTTAATCCAGGTAACTGCTCCAGCAGCCAAATACAAAATGTAATCTTTCTTCTTTATTTTGAATTTGGTACAGTGTTGCCACATGCAGGATAATTATGGTATTTGTACGATAACTTTGCCCTGTGCAGGATGTACGATTCTATTTACTGAAAATCTTCTTTCTTTTTAATAGAAAGCCCAACAATTTCTGTCATAGAGGTCGACGACAAATGCTCAACAACCATCTCTGCCACCACGGAACATGGGGAGAGCAATTTACCAGCTCACCAGTCACTCCCATCTTCAAAGGATGGTGTTATTGCGGTGCTTACATCTGCGCCGAGTTTATCCGGCCCATCCTGCCAGGGTGTGTCAGGTAAAGTGCTAGATTACAGCCCGTGTCAAGTGAACTCCTCACAAAGTGACAGCCTTTAAAATACTGATGCTGTGGCAGGACAAGGAAAGGCAGAGACGCAGGTACTGCTTACTGTTGTTTATTCAGTAGTCAGGAAGAACAGACACATGTTCCCCATACGGGAAGTATATATAGCTACAGACTTTACATTTCCCATCGACCCACTGGGTGAGAGGACACACCCATGAGTGCACGCCACACAGCCCCCCCCCGAACACCCAGAGGGAAAAATACAAAATGGGACAAAAGTCAGTACCTCTCAGGGGGTTTAACGAGGCGACCATAACGGCTACGCCGATCCCCGTCCGCAAACGCAGGGGTGAAACAAGCAGAAGGGACATCATTAACAACAGACACAGGATCAGGAGGCACAACTGGAGAAAACAACACAGGGGTCTTAGAAGGGGGGCGACCACGACGGGGAACCCGGGCCGGTAGCACCTCTTCGCCGGCCAACAGATGAGCTGGCTTAAGTCTGTCTAACGAAACACGCTCCCTGCGCCCGCCCATGTCCAGAATGAAACTTTTAGAACCCGCCTCTAACACCCTAAACGGGCCGTCATACGGGGGCTGGAGGGGAAACCGGTGAGCATCGTGACGCACGAAAACAAACCGAGCGGTTGCGAGATCCGTTGGCACGAAAGACCGAGGAGAAAAATGATGCGCGGGCACCGGTGCACAAGCGGACTGTGACGCAGGACGCGGAAAGGGGGCCGAGCTGTGAGGCAGAAACTCCCCTGGGATGCGGAGCGGCTGACCGAGCACCAACTCTGCAGGGGAGGCATCCAGGTCAGCCTTAGGAGCCGAGCGCAACCCGAGCATCACCCACGGCAACCGATCCAACCAGTTTGCATCTGAGAGCGCAGCCCGCAATGACGCCTTAAGCGACCGGTGAAAACGTTCACACAAACCGTTAGCCTGGGGGTGGTAGGCAGTGGTACGGTGAACCTGTGTGCCCAAAGACTTTGCTAGCGCCGACCAGAGCTCCGAAATGAACTGCGGGCCTCTGTCAGAGGTGATATCAGACGGTGCACCAAAACGTGAGACCCAAGCTGAAAGAAAAGCGCGTGCCACGTCCGCAGATGTCGTGGAAGACAGAGGAACCGCCTCTGGCCACCTAGTGGTCCGATCTACCATGGTAAGGAGATGTGTAAAACCCTGGGAAGGGGGAAGAGGCCCCACAAGGTCGATATGCACATGATCAAAACGCCTGGCTGGAATCAAAAATGGCTCGAGGGGCGCCCTAGTGTGCTGGTGAACTTTAGCTCGCTGACACGCCACACATGTGGCCGCCCACTCCTTGACCTCTTTGCGAAGGCCAGGCCACACAAACTTCGAAGACACCAACTTCACCGACGCCCGGACACCCGGATGAGAAAGAGAGTGCACCATATCAAAGACCCGACGGCGCCAAGCAACCGGCACCACCGGGCGGGGGCGGCCCGTGGAGACGTCGCAAAGGAGGGCAGGCCCACCATTTTGCACAACTGCCTCCTCCAGCTCCAGACCGGTACTCGCAGCTCTCAGTGCAACGATACCCGGGTCCCCAGGTTGATCGGCAGCCAGTGCGGAAAAATCAACCCCAAGATGCACAGGGCACACCAGCACCCGCGACAGGCAGTCTGCAACCGGGTTCGCTTTACCGGCCACATGTTGGATGTCCGTTGTGAATTCGGAGATCGCCGCTAGATGGCGCTGCTGGCGAGCAGACCATGGCTCTGTCACCTTTGCCATAGCAAACGTCAATGGTTTGTGGTCAACATAGGCTGTGAAAGGGCGGCCTTCCAGCAGGAAACGGAAATGACGCGTAGCCAGGTACAACGCTAACAGTTCCCGGTCAAACACACTGTATTTTCGCTCACTGTCTCGCAAACCGCGGCTAAAAAATGCAAGGGGCTGCCACGCACCCGCAACCCGCTGTTCAACAACTGCACCAACAGCCACATCTGAAGCATCGGTCGTGAGGGCGATGGGCGCCCGAGATGCGGGGTGTGCCAGAAGCGCCGCGTTAGCCAGGGCAGCCTTAGCCCCCTCAAAAGCCTGGATCCTCACAGGGGTCCAATCAACCTGGTCCTTGGCTTTCTTAAGCTTCAAAGCACCATACAATAGTTGCAGAAGTTGGGCCGCACGAGGCAAGAAACGATTGTAAAAGTTTACCATGCCCAAAAACTCCTGTAGCGACCTGACCGAGACCGGACGGGGAAAATCCGCAACTGCATGCACCTTCGAGGGCAAAGGAACCGCACCCTGCGACGAAATGCGATGGCCCAAAAAGTCTATGACAGACAGCCCAAACTGGCACTTGGCTGTGTTGACAATGAGACCATGCCCATCAAGGCGCTGGAAAACCTGCCTAAGGTGCGACAAATGTTCATCAGCCGACGGGCTGGCCACCAAGATGTCGTCCAAATAGACGAAAACAAACGCGAGGTCACGTAGCACCGAGTCCATCAATCGCTGAAACGTCTGCGCTGCGCCTTTAAGGCCGAACGGCATCCGCAGGAACTCGAAAACGGCATCCGCAGGAACTCCTCACAAAGTGACAGCCTTTAAAATACTGATGCTGTGGCAGGACAAGGAAAGGCAGAGACGCAGGTACTGCTTACTGTTGTTTATTCAGTAGTCAGGAAGAACAGGCACATGTTCCCCATATGGGAAGTATATATAGCTACAGACTTTACATTTCCCATCGACCCACTGGGTGAGAGGACACACCCATGAGTGCACGCCACAATGCCACCAATTATTTTGTTGCTTGACGCATTTTATCATATTTCTCAACCCAGAGTGGGTGTAGGAGTCTCCATATCTGCTTGACACCAGGCCTCAGAGGCAGGGGGGGGGTCGAGCGCTGTCAGACTGATCTGAATGGAGTGCATCTGTATGGCAGTGGCCAATGAGGCGATGTTCTACAGTACGGTAGCCGCCCGGCGTTTAGCTCCAGTGTTTAAGGGATCAACGTCTGTGTGTGGTGAGTGGTTGTAACTACAACGCATGGAGAGGGCGACACTCATCTTTGTCTAATTGTGAGGTGGTTCAGAGGGGAGCAATGCTGCTCAGCAGAGGGGGGGGGAGGGATTGAGTCAGAATGGAGGTGTAGCATCAGGAATGATCGAGACAGAGATGGGGATTTGGGAGGGTGGGGTGGGGGTAGCAGAGAGCCAAACTGGCTCCCCATGCTCCGAACTGTTGCCAACACATTTCATCCAATTGTCTCTCCCTCCCTCCCTCTCTCTCCCTCTCTCTCTCTCTCTCCAGTGAGCTTTGCCAGTCACAGCCCATTGCGCAGATGAAGCTCTGGGCCACTAGTTTGGAGAAGATATAAGGTTATTGCACGCGCACACATCTGCCAAGTCTGTTATACTCGTTTTGCCAAAATTGCCACTGTATTATTTTCCTGGTTTTATGTTGTTTGAGCAAACAGGGGCAACGACTTCCACTTTGGAAGGTTCCAGTGCATTAACATTTCGATGTCTCGCAGGCCATCAGCGCAGCACCAAGATGCGGGGGGGGGACACTGTTTGAAATCCAGGTTTAGTGACGCTTTAGTTCTTTGTTCACTTTATTAGGGTCATCTATTACAATTTGTACACACATGAGCGCTTGTCAACATTTTTCTTTCATCCCGCGAACACATAAAGCGCGCTCCAGACTCAATGCAAACTGTATCGTGCTAATAAAGATTACAGAAGCGGAAAATAGCGCTGCGAAAACAGCGGTCAGTTGGGAAACTTCAATCCGGCCGCCCATGCATGAACGAGTGCTACTGTTGGCAGGTACTGTATATGTAAATGGCTCAGTATGTTAAATTCAAATGACGAGTCGGCTCTGTGGGCTCGTGCGAGCTGGCGATGAATACAATTAGTTTCACTTCGCTAATGCATAAGTAATGACTTCCCTCGGAACAGAGTGAGCAAGCTCCGTCCTCTGCTGTCTCACGGCACTGGAGCTCCCTCACGGCTCTCTGAGGGACAATACCGCTCGTCATGATAAGTGTGAGGAATGCTTTGTACGCTGTTAGACAAAACATTATCTTTCCATACACTCAAGTCACAAGTCATGTCAGGAAGTTGGTTAATACTGTTGTAGAGTGGTACTTAAGCTCAAGTGAAATGTGTGTTGTGTGTTTTATGTCCACAGTGTGCGGCTCTGGCTCTTTCACATAAAGGTCGGTTCTCTAGTAAGAGTCCTCCGATCAATCAGCTACGGATCATCATTCATTCTAAATAAACTGATCGACAATTTCTGTGAAGCTTAATCAGAAGAGAAAATCAGATACAAAATCCTGATACAATTATTTTAAGCGCAGCTAAAAACTGGCAGTTTTCAATTCATGATACATCACATCCCTTCCTGCATTTGTCTACGACATCATCGACCTGGGAGCATTTTAAGATGAATCCTTCATGTCATATAAGACTGACTAATTATCTTGAATGCTCTGAACTAGAGAATTGCAGTTTTTTTCATCAGAAGGGAAGTGTTTTGCCTTTCAAATGAGGCCTCTGATGTGACTATTTGTTTCAGAGGCATTTTAATTCCGCCTTGAACTGCTCTCTTTTTGAAGACTGTAAATACAGCGCTGAATGTTTACTGTGAATATTTACCAGGTTTTCTGTGTTGAAACTTTGTGTTGTTGTGGTACATTCTGGCAGCTCTGATCTCAAATGAACTGTGCAATGGATTGTCTCCATTCGCTTTTGTATAGATGTATGACAGCAGAACACAAAGTAATGAGTAAAAGGAGAAACAATTTTCAAAAAACAAACACAATGATTAACCTTTGTGATTTCAATACAGTTGTGTTTCATTTTCCTCGTTGTCTTTATAACATATGACTATTTAAGGATCTTATTTGGCATGACTGCAGCAAACATATTCTGACAGCCAAGTTTGTGCAGAAAAAAACTCTGTATATAAATTCACTATGTATGACAGAGTTGAGATGAGACAACGAAGTGATGAATAGGAAAATTAAACCAGATGTATAGAATGTAGAATAATGTTAAGAAGAGTTTATTACATGAATAAAGCTCAATGTTAAATGGCCTCAAAAAGACCTTGTGAAAATCCTGTTCAGAGCATCTTCTTAAGTAGTTAAACGGAGTTCCGCTCATGCTGTCAAAACAGTTGTACAACATCCTCTGTGGCTCTGCTGGACCTTCAGCATCACTGAGAAAACCCCTTGATGATGTAATCAAGGTTATCTTAGCCGAAATCCTCTGAGACGCCATCTATTCAGTGGCTAATTACTGTATAATGGAAGTCACTGAAGTTTCCGCTGTCTCATTAAAACGTAAGGAGGAAAGTCCTTCTAGTGATTCTTTAATATTCACACAGTATCCACACAGAAAGAGTAATGTCGATCGTGTCGTAGCGTTGGTTTGATACATTTTAGTCCGGCATAATCTCTGTGGGCGAGAGAGCAGGGATTTCTAAGGTGGAAAAGCAATTTAAGCAGTTTCTCCCTAAAAGTGAAGCCAAAGTGATTCAGTTACCACCTGGTGGCTGGCCCCAGTATGGGTCAACCCCCCTTCTCCATGTTAGTGGCAGGGACTTGAAAGTAACTAAAACGTCAGGTACACGTCAAATAATACCAAAGCTATTTCTATTTTTCTGATAATTTGGGTTTTTAGTTTAGTTTTTTGTTGCTGTAAAAACGGGATGACTTTCCATGATTGACAACTAAAGCAGACTCACGATTGGCTGAGCGTGTGTGTCAACAGGATCTTCTGCAGACCTTCTACGACTCCGCCCCCCGACTGCTACTCCGCAGACTTTGGCTACAAATGCACAAGATGGCATCGCCCGTATCCGGGATTCTTTGGCTTTATTTCTGCCATTTCTGTGGAAGGAAATAAGAGACATGTCAAATTGTAGATTATCACTCTTGTCCGAGTCTGCCTGGCAAGCTCCCGTGCTCCTGGCCAATCAGGTGGGTGCAAAGAAGAGAACAGTGCACGCTGCTGGTTGGTGGAGTAAGGGAGTTGGGAGAAAGTGTGTCTTATATAGTTCTGCATGGCACCACCCAGTTATTGTGCAACAACATTGATAAAAGTGAGCCACCTGCTCTCCCGCTTTATGTCTCCACACACTCACATGACTTTCTTAGGCAACAGCCTCTGATGCTTTACTAATAAAGTCTGTGATCATATCTGTAATTTGGCCAATGGAGATGAACACGTGAGTCCAAGTGATATTTTTGGCTACATCTTGTCTTTTTTTCACGTTTTTTTTATCAGTGTCATGTGAGTCCTTCAGCTGAGGAAGCTGCAGTAAAGTGCCCGAGAATTTTCCTCTCCAGCAGCAGAGTAAGACCAGATTTTGCATTATGCAGAGAGAGGATAAGCGAAGACATCAGGAACACCATGTAATATGAATTCTCCATTTCCAGAGCTTTTCAGAATAAATTACTTCATGGCTACTTGGATTTACAAGTGCAGAGACAGGGAAAAGACAAGTGGCGGAATCTAAACGTCAGCGTAATGACTGCTTGATTGAATTATTATATGTGCAAAGTATTAACCATTAAACCAGTGAGTCTGACAGGGACATCGGATGATAAGCTGATCCAGTTTGACTGACAGCTGGCACAGAGGACCAAGCTGTGAAGTGGCTTTGTGAAGCTGACAGTTCTCATAGTTTCCTGTTGTTTCCTAGCAACATAAACAAATTCATTATCAGATTTTGCTGTATTAAATTAAAGAAAAGTAGATCCATTACCTGTTTATATACTATATCTGTGTTACAACTTCATTTATTTGAAAAGGTGTTGAAACTAGCTGATTTTTTCAGCTGACAAATGTATTGATCCAGGAGTATAAACAGGAGGCTGCACTAAGGGAGGACTCATGCAGGAAAAAGAATAAAAGGTAAACGCAGGAAAACTGGAGTTCTTTTGACGCCGACGTTGTTACATTAGGGATTCTGATGTTCGACAATCATCTGGTTCTCACACCAGCGCAACAGCACACAGCTGCTCAACAACACCGGTGTTATTCAAAAGGAGCTGTCACTCTCACATTACGCTTTCAACTCTCAAATCCACGCCGTCTTTCTGGGTTTGATTTCCCGGCAGCGCAGCTCACGCACGCTGCTCACAGCCAACTTTCATATCTCAGCTTTTATAGCCTTTCATCAGCACATGCACCAAATGAGTCTGCACTTTTAAGGACACCACGAGGCAACAGAGGGGTGGGGGGGGGAAGAGAACATTTCACTGTTATAGATTACCGACTTTAAAAACTATCTGCAGGCTGCGAGTACATACTGTAGCTGCTGTATCAAGGACAATGCAATATCTCAGTGATCTTGAGGATCCATAAAAATCTAATCTCGAGAACCATAGATGAAATGGAACTGAAAAGCCGTAGCAATATTTGATGATGGGATAAACTACTGCTTCTCCTCTCAGTAAAACTTCACCACAAAACTTTACCTCCCGGGAAAGTAGCAAACGTATCTAACTCAACTTTTGAAGGGAATCTTTCGCTTAAAGGCAACATCCTTACATTAATTATCTGATAACAGCATACACCGTACTCTTGTCTACACATTAACTGACCAGAAGAGATTATATTTATTGTGAGTCTGTGTCAGTTTCAGTCCCTGTGCACCACCAGAGCTGCAGGACACAATCTCTCAAAGTGTCGAGACGACTTGAAATTAATTAATTAAAGCTTCATTATTCTTCCATGATGTTTACTTGTAAACTTCATAAAGGTGTTGACACCTAATTAATTCTGGACATGTTTTTCTTGCACACTGTTGTAAATGTATGGAGGAGAATTAAGGCAAAGGAAAACACTGGACAAATTTGAAGGTGTACCATTTAGAGGAAAATGTCAAACTTTATATAAAGTATAAAGCTGAACTTAATTATTTTCAATTTCAACGGTGACAAAATGTAAATGTCGAGAATAAACTGGAAATTTCAAGATTAAAGTCTGACCTTTAAGAATAATTCAAACTACTATCTTGTTTGACTGCCTCCATAAAATGCCAGATGTATTTGTTTAAATATCTTTCAGAATCATTTTTAGTAACAAGGAAATTTATTTTGGTGCCTAAACACAGTAGTTATGAGGATTAGCACTTTGAAAAGATGGTGCTGAAAACTGTTCAGAGGGAGAAACTACACAAGATCGGAGGAGGTGGCTGCATTTATGTAAACTGAAGTAGGGGACGGACAAATTCAAGGATATTGATGTTTACACCTCAACAGTCTGAGGATTTGAAGCTCTGCAGCTCACATAGCTGTCTGTCACTCCTACACCTGGATATAGCATCCAGAGGAGTTGACTTCATTACCCACATTCACACTTTATTCTCGGTATGCAGAATGCAATTATCCTCTTTATTTTTGTTCTTATGTCTGGATTATTAATAGGAATAATAATAATTTATAATTTCAACCATCGCATTCCACCTTGTTTTGGCTGGTCGCTTTTTTAACACGGCACCTGCCACGCCAGCTAGCCCATTCGCAAACTCAAATGGCTCCTAGAGGGAGATTACAGATCCAGTTTCGAGACATTTTGCAGGACACTATGGAAAGAACTCGGCAACTGGTTTGTCAGGGCAAAGACGTGCTCCTGCAAAGACGTGCTCCTGCAAATACGTGCTCCTGCAAAGACCTGCGCCTGCAAAGACCTGCTCGTGCAAAGACCTGCTCCTGCAAGGACGTGCAAAGACCTGCTGCTGGAGGAAACGACCCAGTTCCAAAACTGTTCTGCCTTTTTCTTTGCCTTTTTCTGGAGAAGACTGCACCAAGTCTTGCACCTCAAACAAAAGGATAGATGGACGGGTCGATCAATCGGTCAAGCATAAACGCAGCTTTAGTTGGTTGATCACAGCTCAATGCAATGTACTGACACACTAAAGGCTAAAGTTTCTTCTGTTAGCTTGATTGTGCAGCGATGGGACTTGTACTCAAATCGCAAACAAACTCACTGACACTCTCTCTGTCAGTCAGCTGCTGCTGAACACACAGACAACGGAGAGGATCCTGTCCAAACCTCTGTGGTTAGGCTCCGAGGATAAATATTTCACAGTGTGTGATGTTCATGCATCTCAATCAGTGTTCAAAAAGACAAATCCCCACGAGCAGGAGAGATATCCAGAGTAAACAAACACAGTCACAGATACAGAACAGATGTAGCGATGTTGATATTTGATTTGCATTTCGGTTTGGATCTGTGGATCAGCCACAGAGCGAGGCTTTGGCCCTGACAGAGGTTGACAATAAAGTTACACAAACAACACGCTACCAGGTTATAAGGAACACTGCGGCCATTTCTGGTGTTTCAATGAACCATAGCAACATGTTTCTAATATTCCTCCTGATATATAAATAGACAGAACAAACCAATAAATGCACATATTTTCCCACAGTAGTATTTTCCTCTGCTTGCTCCATACAGCGCCACAGGAAACTGTAAACTAATAAACCTCAGGATTTTTCTTTGGTCACGGCCGAGACCGAAACAAGACTGGATCTGATCATAAAATTGAATTGGACTCAACAACGGTGGTCTTGCCTCGAGTCGAGCAACCAAACACTCTTGTTAAGTTTCAGCAAAAAACACTGAACCATGAACGCTGCATTCCTCCCGCAAGACAAGATGTTCTGCCAATAGCGCGACGTGGACGTTGGGCACGGGCAGGCAAGACGAAACGTGCAAGGCAGTAGAATTAAAACTATTCCAGTCTTCACATGAGCTGGCCTCAAATCACCTTCCGTACAGTTGACCGTCGGATATTTTCCCTGTGACACCTGTGATATGAAGCAGAGCGCGTGAGGATAAGAAAAGGCCAGCCAGCTGTTTTCAAATGTCACGGTGGTCCTGCCGAGGCTTTAGCCCCTGCGACCCGCCGAGACACACAATCAGACGCATAACAGTCCCTCATCCCAGCTCATCGTGTTCTCCAGGATCTAATTAGACACAAAATCCTTAAACCGCACATGCATAGACCCGAGTGCCACCCTCCTCCTCCTCCTCATCACCGACTAATTTATTAATGATAAATGTACTTGATCCAAACTCTGACAGGATGATTTATGCCACTATGACTATGAGTATGCTTAATGCATGAACGATTTTTAGAGGGTGTTTTTGTTTTTTTACCCCTCTTGTCACTTCATCCCATGTATCTGCAAACAAATTATCAATTTTGTATAGAAATATGCAGTTTCCCATTTTTATCATTCTTTATCATCTCGTGCTGACGCAGGTTTTTCCATTTGATATAGGAAGCATGTTAATTTTATTCTTGTGATCATTTTTATTAAGATAAAGGATTTAAGATTTTCTTCAGTGTTGCCTACAGACATGACATATTTATCCAAGTGGAAATAATCATAAAATGCTTTTTGATCAACAGAATTTACATTACCTCGCAATACTTTCTAACACTTGAATATTTAATATCTTGGCTAATATAGTGCTGATTAATATTCACATCCCACAGCGTCTGTTCATTCCCACAATGTGTGTGTATGTGTGTGTGTCGAAGTCAGATGTGCGGCCTGTTTGGCTGGAAGCCATGGCTGGTTGTCCTTGAATGAGCATTTTGTAATGTCAATTATTTCTAACTTTAGAAGAAGCAACTGTCTAACTTCGTTTTCTACTAAAGTGCAGTGTCAACAGCAGCCGATGTTGCACGGCGTAAAGTGTCGAGTACATCATGCCTCGGGGTTTATCCACAGTTTGCCTTAAAATTTAGGGGCACAGGCGAAGGTATAGAGTTTATTCATTCTCAAAATTTTCGCACGTAAAACTCACACCCATGCATAAAATATGAGTGCACAGAACAATATCTGCTTTCCCTTAATTTTTCTGTAACTATTGTTAACTTTGTGGATCATATATACTCGCTCCATGTTTTTTCTGAACTTTGTGTTAAGCATGTGTTAAGGGCATTATAGAAGTGGGTTGGCTCAATATAATTAGAGAAGATTGCTTAGAAGATCAGAGATAAGATGGGGACTGGTGTGTTCCAAGTGACCAATCAAGGAAGGGGAGCAACAGCAACTGGACCGCCTCCAAAGTCTCAAAATTCCAATTGGCGGGTGAAAGACTGTCGAGTGATGTTGAGCATGCGAGACGGATTAGCGAATCGCAGTTTTGTACAAGGAGCAGAAATGCTCCCTACCAAGTATGGTTTTGAGCTTATGGATACTGTTTCTGTGCACGTGCATCATATGCACAGGTGTGGCTTTTCTTGACTACATCACTGCATATACAACTTGTAACAGTTTAACATCTATCACTAAAAAAAGGATGCAATAAAAACAGTAACGAAAGATTATTAAAAGGCACAAATAAATGTGTGAAATATGGGATTTACTCTGGATCTAAGGACAGCACAGCATTCAGGTTCAACTCAAATTTTCGAAAGTGATTAAAGTTATAAATAACAAATGACAGTAGCAGACTGATTTATGTTCACAGCACGAAGCTACAACCTGACAAATTATATTTAAAAAAACTTCAATTATCCCAATGGAAATGTGTCTGAGTCACAGATTTAGTATTCATTACAAAATAAATATGAATACATGTCATCATGAGATATGAAACATTAATGAAATGTGTTTTGTGACACATTTAAATAACAGGTGTTGTCACAACTTGTTGTCGTAAGTGACTTGCTCTCAATATCGAACACCGTGATTAAAATCTCCCGGCAATAAAGTTGACTCACGGAGAAGAGGGAAGAGGAGTGTGACACCAGGAGGCTGGTGGCTTTTTTTTAACTGCCTCTGTTCTCTCATATAAAACTTGAGGAGGCATCAGCACAGCAGTTAGAAGTGGTAGCCTTGGTCATTTCCATTAAAAACAGCCAGTGTGCAGACCCGGTAAACCCCTGCTCTCAAATTACACAAGGAATCCATTTCCGGCTCATGTCAAAGTGTGTGTCGATGTTTATGACTCAGATGAGAGGATAAAGCAGAACCATGCTTGTGAGGAAAGGAGAAAAAAAGGAGAAAAATAAAGAGGGAGGAAAAAACACAAATGAGATTTAACTGCAGAAAGAGCAATGAGGTTAACTTGCATTCTCTCCTCTTCCAAGTTTAATGTCAGCAAATTAAAGCAACATTAAGTTGATGTGTGTGCGTGCAGTGCATCTCTCTCCAGTCTGGCTCCAGCTGCTCTGCATCTCTCGGTCAGTCGTTTCTCCTGTCTGCCAGTTATTTTCGGCTTTAACAAATGTCAGGGTGAAACACACATTACATTTGATAAATGCCAATAGGCAACAGTGTATAAAGTGCAGCTTGGAGAAGATAACAATGTCACGCATCAACATGGGTTTATAAGCACGTGCACCAAATGAAACTCGAGCTTTCCAGCAGCAGCCTCAGTGGAGTCAGACCTGGACTAATGTAAGATGAAGAGCAATGGATTGACATTTATTACTGGTTAAATATTGAATTAAAAATGCTAATTAGCTTGACATACAGTGCAGTATGGTCGTACATCACTCAGTAAACAACACTCCAAGTTATTAACCAATCCATAGTATCAATAGGATTATTTAAATGTGTATATAAGGAAATCTGGGGAGCAGCTTTCAAATGGGCCTGATACAGCTAATACAATAACAAAATATAATGATGTAATTTATAATACACAAGTGCTGCTTATGTTTGTCAGTAGAGAAGATACTGGATCATCCACCAGTGCTAATAACCACCAGCAGCAGAGCCAAAACTCAGTGTTTTATTTCCATTTTTTTCCACATTATACCTTTTCTATAGTTTCTTATTTACGCTAATGTTTAGTGCCTTCATTTGTCTTAAGATTCTATAGAATATATGTTAATTTAATATATATTAGTACAGAGCAGTGGAGCAAACCACACATGGCTGTCAGACGTGACTGTCACATGGTAACATGGTAGCACAATGTTGTTTTCTGGGCAGCAGGGAAAACAGACTCTGGTTCAACGTTAAAATTATGGTCTAGAAGAAACTGGTCAGCTCAGCAGTACAATAATAAAATAAAAAACATAAGCAAACAATACAATTCATGGGGTCGGTGATATTGTGAAAACACTGTGTGTGCAAAGAGAGCCAAACAAGAAAAAGTTAAAGAACAAAAGTTTGCCGAACTGATTCCGAGCTCGAGAGGTCGGTACTGCCATCTCAGGAGAGGTTAGCATATCCCAGCCAGGACGATGAGGTCATGTGCTTATGGCAGTTGGAGGTTTTGGCAACATGCAGGTGGGGATACATATTAAAATATTGGAAGGGCAGAGGTTAGATAGTTTCTGAAATGTCAAAATTCTCAAATAAATGTTAAATGATGCCAGTATCATGTTTTGAGTGTGTGTCATGTGTCATCTACTCGTGGTGTAGTGTACAGAGTTGGCATATGAAATTAAATGTGTCATTAAAGCCTATAATATAACTCTATGGAAACAGCATCAGTGGAAACTAAAGAAAGCCAATGGCAGTCACACTGTGTTGATTGCCGTCTCTAAATTTGCTTGTTTTACATCGTCGATACAAGAATAAGCGGATAATTTACAGCTCAACAACAACGGCTCAGCGTGTGGGAGCATTTTGTTCTACCAGCAAATTGCCTCAGTAAAACAGTAGGGGGGAGACCAGCCTGTCAGTCATCTCTACAGCCGACATACAAGAAGAAGCTGGCACAAGAGGTGATTACCTGTTAATAATGCTCAGTGGGGATTGTTAGGAGTGGCCTTTCCCGATGCTCGGAACCAATTAGCCGTAGCTCAGGAATGATCGTTTTCTTCAAAGAGTGTGAAATTATCTCTAAAAAACAAAGCAAAGATTTGAACACTTGACGGATGTACGAGTCCCTGTTGGAGGCTGCAATGAATAACACGCAATTATAGGTTCCCTGTTAATCTTCAACCTTCGGAATAACTGTTTTCTCCCTCCACTGTCACCACCAGAGGAGGATGGAAATATACAAGGGTCATATAGACTGTAGTGCACGCATGAAAGGAGTGGGTTTCATAACTGAATGCATTATTTCAGAATGTTTCTCAGTGAAGGCCAGACCCACTCTGAATATGAGGTGGTGTTTGTCACACTCAGAGAGCTTAGTACTTCCTGGGGGAAGAAACATACGGCAGTATTTTGTTTTGAAATGGAAAAGGTCCATTCAATAAAATAATATAGAATAAAAAAAAACATAGGATGGAGAATATGTCCCATTTTCAAAGAAACTACCATTTCTTTAATGGTCACTCTGGTTGAGGCTATGCTTTCAAACAACTTTGAGGAAGAAAGGGGAGAGAGGGTCTTTAGATATCTTAGAATTCTATTTAATTTCTAAATTGAAATATTGTACATCCCTTTGAATGTCACATAACACTAAGGTTTATCCCTGATAATGCAATTTTTCAAAAATGCAAAACAGCTATGAGTATTCACAGAATGCTGTCGTACTGTAACTTTGTAATATTTTGACATCTTATTTTAGGTTTTCTTCAGACCTGGAATTAATATTATTTCTGGATTGTGTGAAGAACCAGGAACAAGAATCATTACGATTTGTCGTGGGTATACATGACGTTTTTTTCTTGTACCACACTATTGTTAGTCTCTCATCACAGTTTCACAATGATTCACACCTACTGGTACATGGGAAGAAGTACAGGGAAGATCATAAACAGTAAATCGCCTGGATAACCTGTAATAATGTACCGGGCTAGTTTGTGATTTTGGCATAGTGGCCACACAGGGTATTGCAAATTGTAAGGTTTTCATTCGAACCACATATTTGCGAAAGAAGCAATTTTCCATTAGAAAATGAGCAGCTATAACTCTGTGTGCATTATGTTTATATTTGAAAATACTAGAAAATTCTTTTGTTTTTAAGCTTTCTTTAATAAACTATTTTACATACAAGCCAGGCTTCTGCTTAATCCAGAGGCTCAAACTCAGAGCTTCTGGTCTTTAAACAAATGTTGTGAGTTCTTCTTATTGTTTACACTTCAACATTGGATTCAACATTAATATGGACATTCTTGAAAAGTAGCTGTTTTTTAATTCACATTTAATTCATATTAAAAACATTCTCTGTTCCTTAGTTTTCTGTTGAGTAGTACTTATTGTGGCTGTTACGTGATTTACGACAACTTGCATGCCTAATGATTACTATGTAAAATCAAACCCACCCTATAATAAAAGAGGTACAATTTCATCGGAGGTTACACTTCAGGTTATTTGAACAATACATACACCTGAAGAAATGCATTTTCTATGAATAAGGATGAGGAAAATGTAGAAATAAGGAAAAAGCACAACAAACAAGAGCAGAACCAAAGGGATTATAACAATCCAACACTACAGTCCTGCAAAATGTAAATATAATTGTCAGTTATTCCTTCCAGTTTAATCCTTCGCCAATTTATAAATGCCACAAAACCCTTTTTTAATAATCCACTTTATAAACCTGTGTAATCCATTACTAAAGGCCGTTCATACCTAATGGATGATGGGCTATATCCGCCATAATATCCTTCCTTAATTATAACACAGAAATATATTTGTCACTGATAATGCGATGATGAAGCCAAAACAAGTATTTGTATCCAAATATGGTTTTAAATATCCATGTCTCAATGACACCTCAACAAAAGCAGTTTAATTATTGACAAAGAATGAAGGGGTCTTGATTTTTTTTTCCTTTGGCAGCAGCTCTAATGAGCACCCTCTAGCCACTATTTTATTTTTAAACTTGGCTTTTTGTCACCCCTGCACAAAAGCACGATATTTGGTGTGCAAAACAACAACAACTTGCGCTATGCGGTGGATAATGTGAGATTCAAAGTAGCGAGGTGCACTGTGTGTCCTAAGATCTTCATGATTAAAAAAGATCGGCTTGTCGAGTTTGAATCTGCAAAATGACATCAAAGTGAAACAGCCTCTCTTTCAACATCCAAGTTCCACAATGTAATAGCTACAATAACTGCAGACCAGACAATGTTTCCTCCATTCGCATGTCTGTCTTTTCACCTTCAGGCTGTCAGTACAGCCACTTCTCTGACCTCCACATTGTTATTATTCCTGAATCCCATCTCTCGGCTGGGGCGCTCTATATTAGGGGACTGGGAGAGAAGTAGACACCCGTCCCTCAGCAGCCAGCCTTGATGTGCCTTCAGCAAGACATAAACCCTGTATTACTCGTCTGGAGCAGCTCAGAAAATTTGAATTTTCCTCTGCATCTTCCTTTTCAGTAAAAGTAGTGCAGTGCCCGTTCTAAACCTTCCTGTTTGGAATGTTCTGTTCTCTTGTCCTGTGTTAATGCTCCGGAGCTACAGAATCATTCTTTGTCATTATCGAGTCCCTCTCAAACTGTTCTACTACATACTTTCACTTTTTATTGTTTATGTGCTGGACGTTGTGTGTAGAGTGAAGGTTAAAAACTTTGTTTTCATCCTACCTGGTTTATCTGCATTGGCGATATTTTGTCAAGGTGAATTTTCTTTGTTGCTCATGCGTGTGGTTTGTTTCTAAGTTTTAATGATTTGCTGAACAGGTGTTATTTTCTCGGACACTTCACTATATCAGTGGTCAGTAAAGTAAAGACAATCTTCAGAAACAAGCGAACAACTTTTCAAAATAAAAGCCCTGTAATTCAGCTCGATAAAAAGCATTGCAGTGCCAAATTGAACATTGTACTTTTAATTTGAAGACAAATTAAGTGGAAGTTCTTCAATGAATACTGCTGCCATGACAGAGTTCAGCACCCATGAATGTCTGTGTCAGTCCTATATGATGGAATAAAAAAAACGAATAATCAACATGACCTGGCAGCGATTTTGACCTGCCTGCCGCCAGTTGTCAGCCGATGCTGGAGTTTATCAGAAGACATGTTCAACTTGGTCCTCAGACTGAGGGCACACTGCCCCAACCCCACTGATTGATTCAGAGCGCTGGTCGCCTGTTTATTAAAATTTGTATTAATATTGAATGCAGTGTGTCCAAATGGCACCAAATTCGACCCTGAACTTCCTCGGGCAATCAAGAATACACATCCTGGGTGTGAAGCCAATGAGATGAATAAGATATGCAGAAATGCAGAAAACTACAGACTCCTACTCTGCGCACAGACACACACGGCGTTGTTGAATCTTTAATGGACTTTAAGGGTCATCAGTATCTGGCTGGATGAGATAGCATCAGCGCAGCAGCTATGACACCACTGGGACGACTGGGGCAGCACTGGAATCAGACTGTGCTAATCTGCCCGCAGGACTGACGCTATCGGTGGGCTCATCTCTGCTGAGAATGAGATCCCTCTCATGACCTTCACCAGATCCTTATCACGCTCGGGCAAAAATCTGAGTGTGTGTTTGAGCCTGTGGACTAGCGGCCGGTGACTGTGAAGTTGTTAGGGAGGATGTCAAAAGTCTTTGAATGTGAACGCTATATTTGACCTCTGCCCTCTAATTGGCTTTTTTCCTAACACAACATAAAAGGTTGCAGGCCCAGAGGCATCTTTTACGAAACACATCTTAAACTCATATTTTATTTCTTCTGGGGGTAGAAATTATATGAGCTTTGGATGGAGTTCTTCGATGTCTCCATAATGAGCACATTCATTTTTTTACGCAGTTATTTGAGGAGATACTATTCTCGTGTCTGTGCAGTAAATTTGGAGGCGGTTTCGGAAGCTTATCTCAGGACAAAGAGTTAAAACGGGAAACCCTGTAACACATGTTTCTGACGGTTTAGTCAGATCCCCTCCAAAGGATCATCGGCCTCATGCAAGAACATGTCATTGCCCTTGTAATCATCTTACCCTTTTCTGTGAGGCTTGTTCAGACAAGTTTTCCAAATCAGACTCACCAACCTCTCAAAATTGTCCTGAATCACAGACTGATAAATGCCATCTGTTCATGAGGAGCTGCACGTCTGTGAGATTTGAACATTAATGAAATACAACTTTCATTCACAAAAACTGTCAGACAAAAGGTGAAAAGGATAATTTCTCACAATGGAGATTCACCTCTTTCTGTCAGAAATTCGCTAACGGTAAGTCAGAAGTTGTTTCAGGAAAGACAAAACTATCGAGGTACCAAAATCCTTCAATGACAGAGATGCAGGCTGCAGAATGGTGATGATATATGGAGCCGCAGTATCAAGATTCTGCCAATACACACGCTCTACCGATCATAAATCCGCTGCAGCTGTCAATCAGGAAGTTTCTCCCTGATTCGACTTAATGACTAATTAAAACCCCAAAGCTGTTTAACTTAAACATATAGCAGTGTTATAAAATCTTTGAGAAAACAATTTTTAATGTATACCTTCACCTTTTGGTCCATAACCATCTTTTAAAATGGAGAAGGAGCGTTTTTTTGACCTATACTTCAGCCAGCCACCACAGAGTCCATCCATTTCATTTTGGTGGCCCTTCTACTGTCTGCATGGAGAGATAGGGCATTAACCTTGGTGTAACTCTCTCTAAATTACTTTCCAGGGTTTAGGGTATTGGAGTGCATGATTCTTATATTTGTGTATAATGCTTACTGAGGGGAAACTCCTACCATTAACCTTTAGGTGTTTAATCTCACCTGCACAAGTTGTAATCTTTTGTTAACGTTTTTCCTTTGTTTAGTTTCAGTGTGCAAATACCATAATGTACTGCTACTTGTAGCTTCATATCAAACCCATATTCGTACGTTAGAGTGGTATCGAATTTTGTCTTGTAACTCGAGAAAACAAGTGTGTGTGTTTTCCACATGTCTCAGTATCAGTGTCTGTCCCTGCGCAGCCACCCCAACACGTTGGAATTCCATACATGCACCTGACAATCGAACATTGTCTTCAGGTAGGACAAGCTACTTGAATTCTTGAATGCCTTTTTTATGCTTTGAGCAGCAAAAACACAAACCTCCATTGTTCAGTGGTGGTGCCAGAAATCTTCGAGATGTTTATCGCAAAACCTCGGTGGGAGAAACTCTAACTGTCTGGCCACTACAAGGGGTGAGTGGGTTTATTTCTAATGTGGGAAACCAATTATTTGAATAAACTGTGAGTTTACAATTTAATTTAAGAATATATGACAGTTATTGGAGTTGTTACTGTCACACTGGATTTTTGATTTATTAAATTTGACTGTATATGAATGTCTATAGTGTCTTCATTCATCGAGCAGCTCTGAGACTTTTTTTTTCTACCAAAAGCTTTCTAGATTTGAAGAGGTAATTACACCAAAATACAGAGATCAACTAAATTGATTTGGGTTTTTTATTAAATCATAATAATAATGATACGCCACATTGCTTTGAGCAGCGTGAGGCTGAAAATGAGAAAAGCAACAATTGACAGAAAGTTAATTTAATCTGTTACACACATGCTGGCTAAAAAAAACGATTGCAATCCCAATAACATTATTCATCGGCCAACGCATGATATGACAGCTGCTTTTTCATATTGTCTGTGAATACAGAAAAACGGATTTTCATTGCTTGCGTCAATCATGAGAAACAGATGCAGTACAATTGTTCTATGTCACAGTAGTCACTCACACAGAGCCAGTGGTGATACTGTAATGATTGGATGTAGCACCGAGATGAACAACACTGTAGTCTATGCAAATTTGAATGAGGATTATATCATGAGTGAGAAGAGGTGGCTGCGGTGTCTGTGCATTAACTTGCAATTTTTTGTATAAAATAATCAATGTGGTTGACTAGATGAAAAGAGAGAGATAGAGAGATAGAAAAAGAGAGATATAGACAGTTAGAACGATAGATAGATAGATAGATAGATAGATAGATAGATAGATGAAGATAGATAGATAGATAGATAGATAGATAGATAGATAGATAGATAGATAGATAGATAGATAGATAGATAGATAGATAGATAGATAGATAGATAGATAGATAGATAGATAGATAGATAGATAGATAGATAGTAGACTGACAGACAGAGAGAGGTAAAGATAGACAAATAGAGAGACAGACACAGATAGATAGATAGATAGATAGATAGATAGATAGATAGATAGATAGATAGATAGATAGATAGATAGATAGATAGATAGATAGATAGATAGATAGATAGATAGATAGATAGATAGATAGATAGATAGATAGATAGATAGATAGATAGATAGATAGATAGATAGATAGATAGATAGATAGATAGATAGATAGATAGATAGATAGATAGATAGATAGATAGATAGATAGATAGATAGATAGATAGATAGATAGATAGATAGATAGATAGATAGATAGAGGTAGAGACAGACAGAGAGAGACAGACAGACAGACAGACAGACAGACAGACAGACAGACAGACAGACAGACAGACAGACAGACAGACAGACAGACAGACAGACAGACAGACAGACAGACAGACAGACAGACAGACAGACAGACAGACAGACAGACAGACAGACAGACAGATGGAGAGAACAAGGGAGCGAGGGAGCGAGGGATAGAGAGCAGCTGCAGCCGGGGAGGAAGGAAATTGAAAAGTGTTAATCAGCAGCTCAACTGTTTAATTGTAGAAGCGAACGGAAAATCCAATTTGCGTTTTTGCTATTGTCTTGCAAAACCACACTCGTCTCTGTTTTATGCACTTGCAGTGGTTGATTAAATTGTGCTTAGAACCTGAAACAAGCCCAAACAACATAAAAACTAAACAGTTCTTGTCGGGGAGACACAAGTTATGGCCCTTACACAACATTTAATTGTGCTTGCTGCGTTGTTACAGTTTAATTTTACGAACAATTTACCGTAATTTGAGTTTGCCTGAGCCAGACCTTGCAATGTTTAAAGAAGGCATTCCTAATCTGAACTCCTCCATGACGTGAATAAAGAGGCAGAGGAAGAGCAGAACTGATGGTTCAATATGATTCATTTGCAGCAGGATTTTTTTGTTTGGAAATCCTGTTCAGAAACCTTTTCTGTATCAATGGAATTGTAAATCAGAATTGTTTTTGTGAGAGGGGGAAAGAGACAATGGGGTTCTGTCAGTGTAGTGGGATGATCTGTCCTGCACGGTGAACACAAAGAGCTGATACCTCATGACTCAGCTGTGTAGCCTTTCATAGCATTGAGCGGCTGCAGAATCCATTATCTACCCTTAACCATATTCTCTGTGATTTTTTTGTTATATATTGTTGTTTTTTCCCCCCCTTCATCTCAAAATGCAAATAAAACTCATTCTGCATATTCAATCTGTTGCAGACCAATGAAAAGATATGTTTTGCCTTTCTCCCATTGCTCAAAAATAAAACCAAAATATCCCATGTATGCTGGGGACTTTTAAGCACTGGTGATGTCATTTGGAGCCAGACTCTTCACACTAGCGTAAGTGGAGCCACTATACTGAAGTTGCCCCCATATATATATGCTCGACCAATCATAAGTCAGTCTCAGCCGTCAATCATGACATCTCACCCCAAATTAACAGCATCAAATGACTAATTATAACAATAATGACATCTTTGATTGTTCCATGTCCTATCCACTAACCAGGTCAAGGTAGGATTTATGCTGCCAGCCGACAAGGGGCACTCACTATGCTTTAGCTGCACCTTTATTTACAGTCTCTCAGGCAGTTGTAAATGAGCCTCTGAGCACTGTGGGGATTTTTTTAAAAATTTGGGCTAAAGGCAAAAAATTGCAAAGACAAAACCAAAGCCGTATTACATGTCCAGCATTGTTAGCTTACTGACTGAGAAGGATTCAAAGTTGAGGTCTTGGCAGTAGCTTGTTTTTTTGGCTTTGCAGAAATCGAACTGGACACAGGTGTTCTTCTTGGGGATATTGTTGTGAGTGGAAAGACTGCTGCTGCTTGAGTCCTTTATTTTGCCTGTGCAGTAGGACTGATTTTGATGGACAGTATTTCATATTGTCCTCAGGTCCCCAGCTGAGGAGTGATGTGAAGCATATGCCGATGTGTGTCCTTATACAAGGACGGCTTTCACACAGCTACCGTGAGGCTACTTGATGTGCACTCTTTCTGCCTTGGGTAGCTTGTTGCATTGTGTTGTAATGATTCTGTCCAACACGTGAGCAACATATAACACGTGAAAAACATGGAGCTTCAAGGCTGTTGCAATTCACGTATCGAGTCTCTTTGCTAAATGGACAATCTCAAGAGACTCAGATTATTATGGACATGCTCTGAGTTTCACTTACACAACCTGGTACCCAATTCTGCATCAGCATGGAAGGAGCAGGAGCAAAATACTAAACGTGAGGATTAAGAATCAGGCACACAGAGATATAATGCATGTTTTTAGTCAAGCTAGCAGAAAGGTTCCATGAAATATTGGTGTTTCTGTATGTTTTTGTCTCAACAGCTATTGGATAAATCATACCGTCAGATGTCGTCTTGAGATTTCTGTTGTTGTTGTATTTTAGTGTTTCTTCAGTCATACATGGAAGGATTACTTAGATTTCAATCTGCAGCACCATCATCAGGTCAAAATTGTAAGGGCAAACATTTGATAAGAAAAGCATTAAAACCATGTTAGTGGACATGTTAACCGTCAAACTAATGAATTAGAATCAGGTTGAAAGCTGCATTAATGAACCACACTATTATCTAGAAATACAGGGAAGGTTAAAATTATCCTAAAACGTATTCAATTATTAAAAGGGAAATTTACACTTCAAACACCTCTGAAATCCAACTATAACCAAATATTAAAACAACAGGTTTGTATGCGAGTGGTGGTACTTGCATACATTGTTCATGTGATCAGGTCAGTCCGACACCTGGGCCAGTACCCACTCTTCCTCATCTCCATTACTTCTCTCTTTGTCCATCATCTTCACCAGTGTCTTCTCCCTCCAAAAGCCGAGCTGTGATTGATACAGACTTTCCACTTCCCTCTGTGTCTGTAAAGAAAGTAAAGACAGGCTCAGTGATATTTATGTTACCTGCCTCTGCTGGGATAATCTTGTCGTGAAAATAAAAATATATAGGAGTTTGACAGGAATCTCAACCCCTGAAAGAAAGCGTTTTTCAGTCTGACATTAGATTTATGGACTTTCAGTCATGCTATGAACTCCTGATAATCCCCTGACATTTTTTTGTAAGGGCTGTATGTGGGAATGCAATATCCGAGTCCGCTGCTGAGGACTTTTTCTGGAGTTTCTCCTACCAGTCACCTTATAAAACTCAGAATTAAAATGTGAAAATACAGCAGGTGATCCTCTGCAGGATTCAGAGGGAACGAGTGGGCGTGTTGATGGTGCTTCTAACACGCTACAGATACAAAACTGAGGAAAAAGAGAAGACATACAAGTGGAAGATAGAGATGAATATAAACCAAAACATCTCATCTCCGTACCGGAATTTAAACATTAGGAAACCGGCCAATAGAAGCTCAAGTGAGACAAACTACCTTGACGTTATATTGTCAGCCACTGTTAAATTGTGGTCAACTGAGCAAGCACAACTCTGAGCCTTGTTTTCATCAGTTTCCTTAGAGGTATAGAGATTTGCTGTTGTTTCAAATTTAACCAAATTCAACAGAGGAGCAACACTATGTAAATCTGTCCCTGGTTCTGGGCTCTCGTGGATTTAAGCCCGCACCACAGCAGTGATTAGAATATACATGGTGTCAGGGCTGAGAAAGTGTTTCAGATGGCCCATCAGGGAGAGAGATACATTGGCTTCATTTTCACTGACCCTGCATATTGACTGAATTATAAATAATGTAACAGTTTGCTTTAGGAATACTGTTCATTCAGTCCTGTCTTGTTTCCCCCCCTGCAGCCTGCGCAGTATATAAAATTTGAGAATATTAATACCAAACTCTGCAGTGTCACACAAAGCTACACTATCTGGACCAGCTGTCAGATTGCTGCGCCTGCTTTTTAGCATAGAGTGTGAAAGGGGAAGGAACAGTATGAATTTTTCAATTCATCCTGATGATGAATGGAGGGACGCTGAAGCAGCCGTCTAGCAGAGTATGCAGTAAGTAGATATCTATAAGATATGATATACTGTAGATGGGGTGTTATTATATTTCGAACAGCCCGAGGCCACTTTTATCACACTCCATATTGTTCTTAAAGCTGTTCCAAGGCAACTTCCTTCATGCCATTAAAGCTGCCATACTCAATAATTTTAAATTAACAATTGATCTAATTTCTTTGCAGCGTGAGGGAGGTCACGCACAGGGACAGACCTACAGAGAGTCATCACCCAGCCCCGCTCACTCCTCTCTCACCTTGAGAGAGAGAGAGAGGGAGAAAGAGAGAGAGCGAGAGAGCGAGAGAGCTAGATTAGAGGCATTGTCCTTTAGCTGTCCAATTCGCTCTTCCTGTGATATAGTTGCTATGTCCAATCAATACAGTTGAAATGCCCAAAGAATATCTTAAGACCTTAGAATATCTGAGACTGACCGAGATGCACTTTCATACCAAGGTTCAGTGCAAAGAGTCGTGGGCCAAAGATGGCGGCGATCACATGTTGGATATTTTGGCTTCATTTCTGGATAGTGAGACAGGTCATCCCTCATTATATACAGTCTATGAAAGAGACACTTAACAAAAATCTGTATTTATAAAATAAATTAAACAAGAAACATCCAGACACTCAAACTAACGCACTGAACCAAACACAGCCATCACCCCTAAAGCAAGAGGTGTGTGCTGTTATCACTTTCAGGAGGATAAACAATGTTAGTGAGAATACTAATCTCGGTGTACCAGCTCAGAGCGTCTCCTCTATTGCCGGGGTATAAATAGCATAATTAGCCACGGGAGGAAACACAGATGCCACTTATCTCACTAACCGCTGCACAGCGTTCCATATTCCTCATGCACATTTCTGCCTCCGATCCATCCTCCGGTGCCACGCCTTTACGACACACTCAATATCTGAGACTGAAGGGGAAATTCAGGTATGTGAGGTCGGGGAGGCTGGGAGCTGAAGGGGGAGAAATGCTAATTCACATTGAGTTAATATTCTGTTTCATCTGCAGGTTCTGGAGGCTGGGACGCACAGGCCTGAAGGCAGGGGAGAGTGTGTGCGGTGGTGAGATCTCATGTCGGGTGCTTTACCAGGCGGTTGCATACGTGCATGACAAGATGCAAAGACACACACATTCCGGTGAGAGCAGGCAGACTCTCTTATAAACACACGCACACACACGAAGCACCAGAAGGAGCTGTTGAAAGTCCAGTGAGTCCTGTCTCAGGGGTCACTGAGCCAGATGTTGTCCACTGATGCAGAGAGCAGCAGTGGGACGCTCAGGCCAGTAATCCTCTGACAGCTTTGGGCATTTTACTCAATTATAGAAAGGAACGAGATACCAAGGGGCATGTTTTTCATCTGATATTTCAAGGATACAAGGGCAAGTTATGCTTTTACACGATTTTCACACAATAGACGTCATTGTTGATACAATCTAAGGTGAGATTTCTTTCACCATTAGCCATCTGTTGTTGTTACATTCTTTAAATAAAGTTAATATCATTATAACCATGGATGCAATTTGAATTCACATTAACAAGCAATTCATTGCATATATTCGTTTGGCATCACACTTTCATAACTGTATTAAATCACTGCTAATGCTAATCCAACATCTCCTAATACTGGTGCGTTTAGTTTAGTGTCTAGGTATCATTTGATAATGTGTAATTCATTAGTAATTTTAAAAAGAAAAAAAATGTAAACGCGTTATTTGTTTCAAAACAAAAAAGGGTCAGAATCAAAAAACGAAAAAAAAACAATCCAAAACCACCTGTTTTAGGATTTTCTCTATTCCTTTTCTCATGTTTCCTTTGGGACTGAAGAATGAAGAGGCAGATCAGGCAGTTTGTTATTGGTTTGAAACAAAAAACCCAAGTCACATTAAACAATTTGATTACTTTTCAAAACCAAAGACGAGTAAAAGAACTTCAACTACAATTCGTTTTTTCTTTCAAAACAGATTCAAATTGTGAAGCGGCAGCAATATATGAAACGTATAAGTCACCACCCTATAAGTGTGTTTGGTTAAACCAGTTGCTCAGTTACCACCAGTGCAGGTAATCACAGCTGTTTCCATACCAACCAGATGTCAAATCTAGGCTTTTAAATACTTGTATTACAGATATTACACATTAGTGTAATAACATATACTGTTTCATGTTCATCTGCCAATTAAGCCCCTTTAGACTAATATGTTGGATTTATTTGCGATACTGTTTATTGTGCCTGTATTCCACTGCTATATGGTGGGTGTGTTATCAGTTTCATTACCACTTTTTAACACAAACATCAAGTTATAAAAGATAATCTATCATAAAGTATGTAATATTCTGCATAAGAACCAGTCATACATTAAAACTTTTGTTAAAACTTGAAATTAAAAATGTATTTGGTGACACCCACACAGAACTTAAAATACATCACTCACCTTATTTTTGGGTTTTAGAGATCAAGCTTCTACAGATAACGAACTACAGTGTCATCTAAGTGTCTGAGTGATACATAATTCTAACCCAAATTATGATTGTTCTGACATTTTGACTCATGAAATTAGAGTAAAGTACAGAGTGTTTCTGTGCTGAATTTAGGATTCATCTTGGACTTGTTATTAGGATCACAGAGTCCCGGTCCTCTCACTCCAGTGATGAGTAGGAGCTGGCTCCGCTGCTCCCCGACAGTCACTCAGGCTTATGGCTAAGAGCTGGGAACTATTCAACCCCTCACCTCCTTGCAGCGCACTCTGATTGAATCTGGAGTGGTGGCCTACTTTTATGGGATCATGGTGGCAGGTTTGGAGAGTCAGTTCATGACAAAACCAACATACAACACAGGAGAACGGTACCTTATTCCAAATGGGAATTGAACAACAACACTTGGATGGTGACATATTTCTCAGGGTGTGCGATTCCTTACACCTATGAGCACAAGTAAGGTGATAATCAGAGCCAATAGAGCTCAGCAGCAGGGCTCTAGAAATATAAATATTCAGAATAGAGATTTTGTCTATAGACCATAAAATTGCAAGCATCTTATGCAGAGTCACCACAAGCTTTGAGACTGTGAAATGATGTCATATGCTCCTGCAGAAGCTAAATGTGTTAAAAAAAGAAAAAACTTTTTATTTGGGATGTCAGGGAGAAGTGGAGCCCCACCCACAATTCTCAGGTTTTATAGTGTCGTGTGTGATTGGTGGAGCGGTATGTTACCATGGAAATGTTTACCACAACCGTGAATTATGATAGTGGTTACAATCGTATCGCCCAGTGTTACATAACATTTACTAGAGAACAACCAAGATTTCAGGAATAGAGAAGGGAGGTGAAATGCAGCACAACAAGATTAAAGTCAAGCAGAGGCATGCTGGACGATTTCGGAAAAGGAATAACTTTCAAATGATTAATGGGATGTATAGTTCATTGAATCTTAAAACAATTATGCACACAGTCTAGCACATTAACCTTCTTGGTTTGATGGTTGCGATTTATCTTGTAGCTCTATATATATATATATATATATAAGGATTTGCTGAAATTACAATGAAAAAATGTAATGAGAAATAAACTTGACTTAAGTGGGCAGTCACTATAACACTCTGTAAGATTAATCCTCTTGGAACCATGCATATCTGCATTAGGGGGGTGTCCCACATTTAAAATTCAAACATTTGTTCTAACATGGGGAAAATGTGGTTATGATGTATTCCTGGTCAAAATTCATCTTCTACATTCAAGCAGAACAGACACGCTCTTAAAACTCATGATCATCTCAATCATTTGCCACATTGGCCCCTTATTAAACTAATGAATAAACTAGTAAATGAAAAATGAGGTCAGAAAATAAAGTTCTATCCAAGGATATGGTGCCCACTGGAGGAGGTTTTCAGGGGTACTGGAACCACAATAGAACAATTCCATTCGCTGCACAGTTTCGAAAAACAGTTAACACAGGGCTTAATATTTTGGCACATCTGTTTTCACTTTTTTTGACTTGATGAAGCCACGAAGCTTCAAGAAAATGAATGAATTACAGCAACAAGTTCAGAATCACTTCAGTGATAGCTCAGAAGAAACTGACTGCAGCGATCAGCCACAACATTAAAATCAGTGAGCTGTTTTAATCATAGACTTTATATGAGGATGGATGATATGGCAGCCCGCAAAAAGTGAGGCCAAAGCATCTCAGTTGCCCCCTGGTGGCTGGCTGCAATGTAGATCATAAATCCAGCCTCCTCCATGTTGGTGGATGGGACATGGATCAAACCAAAACACAGTGGTGACCTGATCACCATTGCTATCCCTTGCACATTCCTAGTGTGACTAAAAAGTATTGTTTAATATTACAACCAAAACGCAGCCATGGTTCTAATCCCAGTTCGTCAAACACATACACTACTGCAACATGTTCTGTCTCTCTGTTACTGTTGAAGTGTCAGGACTAGAGTGATGTGATCAGTACAGATCAGTGGCTACATGATTAAAGAGGTTTGACAGGCTGAAAAAATCAATGATTTTTTTGACTGTATACATGTACAGATGTTGCTTATTAAGGCTGTGCATCTAATTTCACTTTATCGACTGAAACACACACACACACACACACACACAGACACACACACAGAGAGTAAGTGTGCTTCCCACGTCTGGCCAGTGGTGTCCTTCATGGATGGCTCCTGACAATCCATATTTCATTTCCTGCAGTGTTATGGGAAGCATCTCTCCAGAGGTTTCCACTTGTCAAACTGTCACATTTCAAAGGCCTCACAAGGAGAATGAATCTGTTGATGTTTGCCAAAACCCACACATCCTCCTCGTCTTCAGTCTCCATTTCAATTTCTACTTCACTGAGTTAGTTTTTTTTTCACGACCTCTACCTCAGGTCTTAAGTCACGGCAGCTGTGACACAACAAAGTGGCAAGGCGCTGCGCCGCTGTTACTGGATATGTTGCCTAACAGAGTGTAGAGCAACATCTGACACTTTGCAATCGTTTTGCATAATTCAAGCCTTTTCATGCACTCTCTTTAAGTCCATCAAATATCCTGCCAATTAAATTCTACGCCTCTCCAAACCAGAAACTCTAATCCAACACTGCGAATTTAAGTTTTTGAATTAATTTTGTGTGGCAGATAGTTCTACTTTTCTTTTTAATCTCTTCTCTTCTTTCATTTTTTGGGTGTTATTATTAATTGAGTTGAGTTCTGCAGTTTGGACTTTTCTGTTTGTATTTGTATATATTTTCCATGTTACAACAAAAAAGGACTTATTCACCGACTGAGGATGAAGAGTTGGTGATAATTGTGACTTTTATATATACACTGTAGCTTGAGGTTAATGGTTTGTTTACACTGCTTAAATGCATTTAAAACATTCTATTAAATTCACACCAATAATTTTATATGATATAAAACATGTCCCGAGCAGGATGAGCCGCCAACACCATGGCGGAGTGTTTCCACCTTGAAACTGCAGTGAACCAATGAGTCTCAAAATAAGGTAATTAGTTTATATGAACAGAGAAATTGAACATTTTTTATCTCCTTGACTCACCTGCCCATATCCTTTGCTTATATATTGCTGTTGTCTTTTGTTAATAATCCTTTTTTGTTTTCCGCCTTTAACTGGCAGTAATTGTCCCCGGCTCCCTCCGACTGGTGCTGAGAACACTGCTGTTCCTCTTGTCATGCACAACCTCGGGATATCAGCAGTAAATGACCTATGATTAAACTGAGCTCATCCCCAAAAAACCATGACAATGAAACGATGTAATGGGAAAAGCCTTAAGGAATCATTTTAAAAAGGAGATGTGATGAGGCAAAATTACTCCAAAAACTTACCCTTGAAAGTCTATATAATCTTATAAATGATGAGTACTAAGCCTTTCCCTAGGCTATCATTGAAGCTATCTCCCCATGAGGTGTAGATTACAGTCTTCATAAGGTTGTAACAGTGAACAACTTCATCTGCGAGCTTCTAATTACACTGATTCTGTCCCTTTAATATTCAAACACGTCAAATGGAAATCATTGGATGTGATGTGAACGCTGGTACCCAGACATATACTGTGATGCATTATAGATTTTTAAAAAAACACTGCAGCGTTTAGGCGTCCCCAGATTCCAGCCAGTAGGATTCACGAGACGCAATTAAAGTTCAGATCCAGCCTGATAGATTGAAAACCTTTCATAATGAATTACCAGTCCCAGCATCCCCCCCTCTCCCCAATGCTTCATTTGCATGAGCGGTGCGTGATGTTGATACTCATTTACCGATGCTATAAACGTTTGAATACAAACACGTGTGAAAAATGAATGTGAAAGGTCTGCTACGGAGATTAATTGGGGGTTTAGAGGAATGCAAAGGGAGAGAAGTGCGCGTGTTTGTGTGTGAACATGTGTGTGCGTGCTTACCTATATGTGTAAGCCAACACTCCCTGAATGTATAAAAGATGGATCGCTATGGAGACGGATTGCAAGCCAGTAGGGAAACAGAGTAATTATGATGTGCTGGAGAGCAAAGTGAGAGCTGTCTTAAGAGCTGGCCCTCTGGCCATCAGATACTCGAGCATACCTCATTGCATCACATGGCCAATTACATTGTGTGTCAGTGAGTGATTTATTGCGGCACAGCCAGATCTCACTTGACTGACGCTCGGAAATGAGTAGGCGATCGTGTTGTATTTTCTTAGATTACCTCATATCCAGTTGACATGTACAGCACAAGCACTGGTCTCCTTTGAAGGGTTAACAGCGAGTAACCAGCTTACAATATATACACAAACATGCTGACACACACACACACACACACAAAACCATGTGACAAGCAAACACACACATAAGCAGTAAATGCTGGTTTACTTGCTGTGAACCCAGATCGACACATGCTCTTGTCTGGTGCCTGAATCGGTATCTGGAAGGTGCTATACACTGTATGTGATCTATGCATGCGTGTGTGTGTGTGTGTGTGTGTGTGTCAAAATAATCAACATTTTGTGGGTAGAAATGAAAACACATGCTTTTATCTACTGTTGTCTGCACTCAAGGATCCATTGTTTTGAAAATCTGTAATAATTTTAAGCAATAAATCTGCCACCGTCGTCTGTGTAAATTGTATACAGCACATTGAACAGAACTCTCGGGGGGGAGCAACCATAACTAAGGCGGCCAGGCCTCAGCACACTGTCAATTCAATTTATACAAAGATGTAAGGAGTATTGACTAACACCCTGCGGCCTGTAACGACTTACGATAAAACACCACCTTTACTGCATCTTGGATATATACGCTTACACCAGATAATCCTCAAGTATCTCAGTTATGGAGGCCATATGGCCGGAAATTGACTCAACATATGTTTTGAAACGTAGACCAATACATCTGATGATCACTTCTAAAACTCCCTGACAGTGTGCAGCAGAACCCAGTGATCATGGCGCAGCATCACCAGACGAAACTTTAATAAATCTCAGCTGCAGCGTTGAGAGGATGCCGTTGCAGTGTGTCTGCCAAAACCAAAATATAATGGGACCCACATTCTCAGCCGAGTACAAACTAATTACTGTCTTTTTAGAAATGTTTGGTGGGAGAAAGTGGACACATTAAAGCACAGATGGGTGATATTTTGCAGGCTGATAATTACAGAGCATCATGTTTGTGCCGAATGACTCCCACTTGTTCCGCTGTTACGGTAAATATCAATCCACTTCCACTCTCATTTGTTTCACAATACCACTGAGAATGCATCAAAGATGGGCTCTATTGTGTTCCTTATACAATAGGTTTATGAATTAAAAATGTAGTTTCAGTCTAAATGGTACAACGAAAAATGAATTTGAATGGATGTGCCAATGTCCTGTCTTTCCCCATTTGATATTCTCTTAAAAAAAATTTCGGGCCATGATGGACTATATAGAACCATTAGCTGAATTCTGGGATTTTGCACCCAAAGGCACCTGCTGCTGTCGGAGATCTTTCATCGTGTTTCACAAACATCCCTCGCCTTTGTGTTCACTTCACTGGTGTCTCTCGATTGATATTAGATTTGTGCCAGGCAGCTTTCCAAGACAATAAGCATGCAGACACGCTGGTGGGATTTAACTACTGAAGATGAGAAACCCGGGCAAAAATCAAAGATGCCAACATGTTTTCATTTTTTTTTCATCCTGGAGATGCTGAAACATTTCATTATGAAAGCCTACAGCCGCGATACACAACACCGCCGTCACTCCGTTGCGGCAAAAGGTGACACATAATCCGATTGGAGAGATTACACAAATGTATTTTTATCTTTATCATTCTTCTCAGAGCACAAAACACTTTGTCAGTTGACAGACGCTTGTCGTTCTCCCCATCTGATTTATCGGCAGTTGTTGGCCTTTCCTTATACCCTCCTGTTTGAAGCCCGGGGATAAGGTCACCTCAGCCGCGAGGTGTTTGCAGTCCATGTGTAGTGAGCTCAGGAAGGACACAAGGCTTCAGAAGGCTGTGCTGACCCTGTGGAATTACATGAAATACTGACGACATACGGGGTCCCAGAGCTGTCAAAACTAGTATGCTGTAAAACTCAGAAGAAAAAAAAGAATCCTGCTGGTGCCTGTCAGAAATGTCTCTGGCCTTGACCTTCATGTACTGTACACCTTTACATCTTCTTCTATCATTGGTCAAACAAATGATGTGTAAACTCAGACACCAGTTTGATTGAAGAGACCCTCTGTATGACTTTGCCATGATGTGAGACTGAAAATTATATTTTAAGACCTTCTGAATATAGCTTTATAATAGCTTTATATGTGAGATGAATAAATTATATGCCATCTGCTGTGAGGGCTACATTTCTGTACTTCCAGTGTGGAAAATAGTAATAATTATACACGGAATGTAATTTGGTCAGACATGTTCCTCAGCTCTTTTTCTCTTACATGTGGCCTATTAATCTATGTGAATTTTGATCATTCTGTCAGTACTGTTAATCTTCTGTTAATCTACAAAACCAATGTCTTTGGCTTTGTTTTTAACAGCTTATGGAACACTGGTTTTAAATATATAAATTAGGAATGTTCACACTTGTAGTTTGATCAATCTGAATTAAATAATAATGAAATGAATACATTTCTACAAAAAAAAATTTGAATACATAAATAAATTAGAAAAATACAGCCTGTGGTGGAAAAGGTTCACGTTTGGGAGACCTAAAAAAATATGCATTGTCGACTTTTATTAATAAGCAACAGGCTGAAACATAAAGTCTTATTCACTGATGACCTAAACAACTGACTTGACTGTTTTTGGTGACATCTGAACTGTCAGTGCTACATAGACCCATGATAAGAAATTAAATGTAAGTTATGCTCCCTGATCCTAAGCATTGCTAGTTAAGAATATAAATGGACCTTAGAATAAATTGTGCCAACCAGAAAGAAACAGGAGAAAACATATTTTATGTCGTAATTATACTTCTGGCTCAACTCTGTTTCCCCTTCTGATTAATCAAGGATAATGTTTCCATGGTTACAGGATAATCTTGTATTAATGGGCAAAATATCCTTTATGCAGGTCTGGATTTTTCTTGTAAGTTTCCAATCAAACAAGTTTGCATATCGGCAGATGTAGGTTTTTCCTAGTACTTAAAAAAGTAAAAAGCAGAGGTCATACAGATATTGGGCTTATCGTGTCCTCTCTATTAAAAATATCAAAAAATTGATAAATGTAAAAGCCCTACAGCAACTCTGGATCCAATAGTTTCGGTCACATGTCCCATCTGTTTGACACCTCTTATGGTATGCGAGATTCAATTAAAGTATTATCAATAATAAATTCATTCTTCATGAGGTTTTTGTGACACAGAAGATAAATAAACACAATGACTGGTGCAGTAAAGTGCTGCATGACCTGATGTCAGTCACTGGGAATGGATTTCCCCATCTGGGTCCATGTCGTGCCGAAGATGTAGGATGACGTCATCCAAAGTGTTGGTCAATATGTCTTCATACAGCTCTTGTTTTTTTGTGGCCTGATCAAATGAACCAAACTACATGTGTGAAAGCATCCTTGGTTAAATATTTGCCCTGCCTTTAGTCACACTTCAAATATTCTGGCCTACTTTGTACAAAGACCTGTATCACACACATCTTTTGACAACCACCAGAATGAATCAACATAGTGTTGATCTAAGTTGGCTGTAGCCAAGATTGGTGTAAACTGCCACTAAAGTAATCATTGCAATTACTGTGAGATCACAGCGCTGGATAATTACATGGTTTGAATGTTTGTTTTCAAACTGACAAAAGTTGACCGCTGATCTCTCTGCCTTTGCTCACTTTTCCAGATCAATGCACCTTCAAAGATGCATTTGAAGGTTTCTTCAAAAGGCCTCCTTCAGAAGATTCTTCACACGACATTTCTTTCCTATGTTTAATACAACATGACAATTGACCGCAAGGCACAAAGGCCTAAAGCACTGAAGAGAGCTGTCTGTGTAGTTATGTGCCCCCTGTGGATGTGAACCATTGGATGCTGCCTTTCATACAAAAATCCCCATCAATATGTTTTCCTGTTATTCTTCTGTTGATTTGAACCTAGGGACATTGTGAAAATATGCACTCACATAGTTATTTTATTAATGACTGTATCAAGTTTGCCAAACAGAGACGGAGATGTTTAGAATAACCTGAAGACAAGATAAAAACTAAAATACTCTTTATTTAAGAGTCCAAGGGAATGTCTAGAGTCCAGAGTCATGACAAAATGACCAATAAGATTGTCACCCCAGAAGGAATACCAGTGCTCAGTCTAAAAGTACAAAGGTCAAACAAGCCTCAAGTGTCCACAACCATGTTGGCAGTTAGATATGGTTGCAAACAGCATCAATCAAACATCCTAACAATAAAAGTGCCAAGATGCTGATGTTAACATTTATCACCATCTTAGTTTGGCATTATTTGCCGGTTAGACCTAAGCAGTTATTTGCAGCTGACATATGGCAAAAAGGTTGATAGATCTGGACAATTCAACCCAAACCCTATTACATAATGTGATAAACTAGTCTGACTGATGCCAATCACAGTGTTGACCTTATATCGACTACGATGGAGTGCTGATAGTTGCATCAGCTGATCCCGATCTCAAATTGAACCCTCGGCTCAGTGGCCAACCAATGTCCACTTAAGTGATGGAGTCTGGGGATTAGCACTTGAAATGACCTTTCTGGCATAATATTGGTTAACAGAATACTTGTCACATGTCTGTTGAGAGAAATCCTGGTGATAGTCAAATTGAAATATTGAATATTGTAGAAAGCAATACTATAAAACTGCATATACATTTTTTTCAATGACATACATTGAATTTGTCACCTTTTTTCTAGCTTCACCTCAGAGAATAGCTCACTACATTGATCAGTCACCAGGAAGAACCATTTAGGATGGATTAAATAATCTAAGGAAAGGGTTTTGCCCCCCTTTTTTTAAAGTGTTGGGTCTATAAATACAGATAAATTGTCCCTTCACAATTTGTAAACAATTTGGCCTGCAAAACTAACTGTACCTTTAAAGCAGTGTTGGTATAAGTTTCATCTTTGTGACGGAAACCGTTTCTGATGAGGTTCTTATTGATTAAGGGTTGCTTTCACCCTTCTGGGCTCCATCTTAAACCAGGGCCCTCGCAGATTTATGTCCTTTTCACAGAGGTTTATCTTTGCCTTAATGCCTTTTTGTTCAGCACTGTATTGGTGTTTCTGTCACGTTGTTAAAATCTATGGTGCAATATCACTCGCTTGGAATGGGCTCATCGAAGTGTCAGCCCTTGTAGATCTATGGCCCAATATGGCAGGGCGAGGAAAAAAAAGAGAAAGGAGCGGTTAACTCATAAACCTATATCTTTATTCTGATTGATGGTGTTCAGTGTCCCTTTACAAAATAGACAAAAGACATAAAGAGATAACATTGCGTAAATTAAATATAATCCCGAAGTGCTACATCAAATTATTCCACAATTTTCTGATGCCTGTGATGAGGGCTTCCATTTCCCTTCGGCCTGGACAATTTCCTCTGACATCTCGGCTCATCCACAGCTCATGACTGCATGTGAAAGCACTCAGAGCAGTGATTGATATGTGGATGAGCGCCGGCAGTGTTTTCACCCACTCTGAGCAAATCCTTTCAGCTGCTGCGTTCAGAGACACGCCAGCTGTTCTAACCTGCTAACCGTTTCGGTCAAGCTTCTGAGTCAGCTATACTATCAGTGATTGAGACGCGTTCTCTGTGATTATGGCAATCATTGAACCACTCTTGTCATGCAGCAATACTTCCTCCAGCTGGACTGTCTGGTCCGGTTCCACGTTGCTGTGGAATTGCAACAACGTGCCGCTACCGACAGGCACAGTCTCCAAATGACCAGGCTCATTATGTGAATGTCATGTTATCTCTGATAACTACAAGGTCTGGAGTTTAACACTAATTATTCAATAGTAGAATTTATTTTACCTTCTTCCTTAAAAGAACAGTCAATTAACTTATTATTAGTGGTTATATTACAGTTAAACCTCCAATACATCATAATTTGGAGTTGGGCTTGTTTGCTTTTTTACCGGGAGTTTGATATAGCTGACACGCCTGCATTAGGTTGTCATAGGGGATGCGTATTGGGAGCCAGACTCGATGTGTGTAATTAGGCTTGCTAACATTAGCCACTGGGAAGCCTACTGTGTTGGATTAACAGGGTTTGTTAAGAGCTGGAGAGTGTTTGAATTTCGCAGCATTACTGGAAGGACATGATAAGGTCCCATTGAGGCTACATCCTACTACGTTTCAATTTCTGTCCCCACAAATGTTTTGGCTCCGCATCAGTTTCGATTCCATTTCTGAAAAATGCATATCATGGACTGCTCACACACACTGGTCATGCATGTGCCAGTGACAACAGGAAGGCATGTGCTTGCTACTGTTCTAATAATAGGTCAGCTTCTACTCATGTAAGCAGTTGTATCATTGTAAAGTGCAGAATTTAACTGCACAACATGAGGTCATCAAGGCTTGTGATTGATTATCCATGTTGCATTCTACACTGGTAACTGAGGCTAATGCAGGTTGTTTCCTTCATGTAAAAGGAGCCTGACGAGTCAGCAAAAGCTACGTTGATCCATGAACTGAAAAAACACTGTGATCAAAAACAAAACAGTAGCAACAAGGAAAACTCACAAGCGAGAGATAACGGTGAAGGAATGACGACAGGGCGGTGACTTAAGACGACCATGTAGGACGACAGACTGACAAAGGGAAGCACAGAGACTTATATACACAGGGGAGGCAGGGCTGATGGAACACAGGTGAAACACATGAGGAACAGGTGGAGACAATCACAAGGTCGGGGAAACAGGTCAAAGACAGGAAGTCAAGGCAGAGACACACTAGGAGCAAAAACTTCAAAATAAAACAGGAAACACAGGAAAAGGTCCAGAAAAGCAAAGTCCAAAGAGTCTTGACACATTTCTGTCAGTTCAAATCACGCTGCATCTGATTTTCCACATTTCTCCGCTTTAAAACTCCAGAGTAGTGTGAATGCCAGGCGAAGCAAAGTGGATACTTATTCAAATGAAAATGTAGTACTGTAATGTTATGTAGCCTAAGCTAACATTATTGGGTTCAGTGTGTAATATTTGGGTGAATGGGATCTATTGGCAGAAACTGAATACAAAATGATTAGATTGTGATCATCAAAATTTTACACATTGTTGTTTTCATTATTTTAGAATGAGCCTTTTTATTTAAATAATTTATATTTATTTCAGGAGCACGTCCTCTCTGTGGAGGCCACCATGTTTTTTACAGTCGTCAAAACTGGATTAGCCTCACAGCATGCGAAGATAAAACAGGGAACACATGTAAAACCCCCAGTGGGCGTAGCAGGCAAGATACATTTTGTTCAGGATGAATACCATTTACAACAACCATGTTTGGACTCAGTGCTAAATGGTGGAGGCTGGTATGGCGGAGGCAAATTGCCGGCGGCAGAGCAATAGTGGCAGTGTAGCTGAGCAGGGATCAGTGAGAAGGACTTTGTATTTAAAGGGAACGCTTTGTTGTGAGAATGGTGTGAGATTGGTGAGTGACTGACGAGCACGCATAAACCAGTATCTCGATGACAGCTTCTGACAGCCGAGCACATGACTTTGTGTCCCTCATGAACTAATGCGATGCTTCATTTGTTGAACCATTATGAAATACTTTATCTGAAAGTAACCTATTCACCTTCAGAATATGTTCATACTATACATAAAAAGTCATAATAATAATGAATTCCTTACAGTTTAAACTTGGCTTCCTGAAGATTAGTGAATAAGTATCAATATTTCAAATAAAACTTGCCCAAATGCATGAATTCACCTGCACAAACAACACCAGCTGTGAATAAGTCTTCTCAATCTGCCAACGTTACCCTTGCATCGCCAGATCCTTTTTCCTTCCTGGCACCCAAAACAGCTCAAATTGCCCAGAGGAATGCTTGTTTTCAGGCATCAGAGCGCACGCCAGACAATGTCTGTCCTTTTCAAAGGGTATCAGGGATTGGCAGGGCCATGATCCCCTCTACTTGCAGGTCTTTTGTGATTCCCAAGAGGGGCTGAGGCCAGGCGAGCTCCCTGGCGCCATTCTGCTCTTTCACCCAGTCAGCCTTCATTAGCCTACACCGTAACATTCCTCTCATCCAGATTTCCTGATGGTTGGATTCAGTATGCTAACACTACAATAAATTACATTAAATGATCAGTAGTTCAGAGTAGTCATGAAATTTAGGATCTTTTCGACAAGAAGTAAAGCAAAAATAAATCAAACATAATGTAACATAACGTAAAGTGATAACTAATAACATATATATACTGAAATCTAGGATGTTTGTCTATCATATGCCATAAGGATTTATTTTTTCATCCAACATTGAAAATGCAAACTACATTACAAAAGTGGTGTAGAGACTTTGTGGCTCCAATGAAATTATTACATGTCATATAAAAGGTGCAATGTCTCATTTGTATAATGTATAGTCCCCTTAGTCAAAGTATAACTAACAGTGACAGCTGTTTGGAGTATGTGATGAATTGTTATGTGTTGGAGTGCTGCTTGTGCCCTCAGGCCATCATTTCAGAATGTCATATTGCAGATGAATTGTCAGAAATTAGACTGTGAGGAAAAGGAGAGGTGAAGCCAATTTGATTGCATGTACAGCACTGAATCTGTATGGTTATAAATGTGTGGATTAAAAAACACTTGCACCAAAATTAGTTGTGTAATTCTGGGGTTTACATAATCTTCGATGTTACCAATTCCCATTTGGTAACAGGATTGCACACACACTGCTTTAACAGCACTGCTTTGACATACACATGAACTAATCTGTTTGACCTTTTCAGCACACAGTTCGTTAAAAGCCCAAATTAAGTGCTCCAGAATCGGTATCTAAGCCTGTGCTAATACAGCCTTAAATACAAAGATTGAGGCCTTGGAAAATTCAGCAGTCAAGTCAAGGGAGATTAATCTTTTGTATTAAAATAAAATAACCTCAGAGTAAAATATCTAGCAGACAGAAAACATACAGAAGTTTTTAAGACAAATAAAGAATATAGGCTGGTACTTTACAAATTTGATGCTTCCCTAATTTTTTTTCCAAATATCACTCTGGCTTCTATTTGTGTCTTACCCATAACTCATCAGATAACTGCAAACAAAAAGCTGAAAATACCAAGATCACCTAATTTAGTATAGCAATGACTTTGAAAAGACATCACGCGGATCAATACAAGTCAATGCAACAGTCTGGGCTAGGTTAGCATAGCAGTGGGGACTGATTGGAGACACCTCTGAAACTTTATCACAACCTGTGCTAGTCAAGTCATGAAGTGAAACTGATTGTTCTGTGCATTGTGTTGCTGCCAGGTGGACCTCTGCTCTGCAGCACAGATTGATAACATTTTAAATTATCAATCTGTGCCTGGGGCCGGACTGGCCATCTGGCAGACCTGGCATTTCCCCAAAGGGCCGATGGGTCTTTAAGGCCAGCACAACTTTCTCTTTTTGTCTAAAGGGCTCATAAAACTGGTAGTTTCATTTTTAAAACTGGGTTTGCCCAATCATATCTTAAAACTCCTCCTTCTTTGAGTGCAATACCTTGATTAAATAGTATATCTGAAAAACAGAGCTGGCTGGCATCAGGCTATGCTACTCTTAAGTCTAGGAACCCAGTAAGATCCCCTTGACCAATCTGAACAAATAATTGAGTGGAGAACAAATCAATTTGCAGATATATCTTTGTAACATTAGAATATAACAAATTCTGCATGCTTGAATTCAGGTATGGCTAGCAACTTGTGTAAACACATGGCGTAGTTGCCAACTAGCTAGCAAGTTGTACCATCCCTCTTACTATGTGGAGAGGTCATAGTATCTAGCTAAAAAATTGCACAAACCAGTTGGCTTCGACGAGCATTTGTAAACTTTTGCAAGTGATTAGCCAGCTAGCTCTGATGCCAAATAAATATGTTTATGCTCAAACCTATAGTGCTAACAGTAACCAACGAACAACTTAAATGTGCACCTTACTAAATCAGGAGATCTGCATAAACGTTGGACATATAATTGGACCTTTTGTGTAAACTGTGTCCCCTTTACAGGGTAAAGTCCTAGATCCGGCACTGCTTTTAATGCGGCTTACAACATCCTTATTTTGCTAAGCACCTTTTATCAACATTAGCCGTGAGTCAGCATGTTGGTTGTTGTTATGGGTAGACCACTCTGTTCGGACCTGTAAAGAGGTGTTTGGGAGCCAGCTTTTATTGAGGTGTTGATAGACAATATATGAAACTGAGGAATCCAAACATGCATTTATTTATTAAACAGTAATCTGTGCATTACCTGTATTTTTATGTCAATGCAGCTTTTTTGATCATCTTTATCAGGGCCCTGACTGTATCATTATGTTAAGACCTCACCCATCTGTGTCTGCCCTCGTATCTCATTGAGAAGGGCTGAGCTTGCATCCCCAGAGGAGGAGAGTGTCAGGGAGAGAGAGGAGCGAGGAGCAGGCGAACGTATGATTCATGGCTCTGAATTAATCACAGTGGAGTTAAAGAATTTTGCACCACCACATACTGAAGGTATTTATCTTGTTTCCTCTCTAGTTGTCCTTGATTCCCTCTTACCAGTAACATGGTTAAGGAGCGGCATGGTCATATGCAAATTTGGGCCAGTGTGAAGACTGGAGTGTGATAAGAGCAGGTGGGTCGGTGGGGGCCGAAACACAAGGACCTTTCTTTTTGTTGTTGCAGTCTGGTTGTGTTCCTCTGAATCTCTGATGATGTCCCTGTTAGTGTGTGTCCTGAATACCCAGCTATCCTTTAGTGCATTAGTTATTAAAGTCCATGGATCGCTGCCTGTCAACACTTTGCACTATAAGGCTGTAATTAAAGGTTAACTCATCCCTCTACATATCCATGGAAGTGGTCCAAAACTATTACCTGTTGACTGACACAGGGCGAAAGTAAAAACGTGAAGACGATCACATTGTCAGGAAGTTTTATCGTAACAAAGGTCTATGGAAAGGATGAATAGAAGGAGAGTCAATCAGGGGATGGTGGGGCATTTGTTTATCAGTCTGAGCTGTGAAAACTTCTCCTCTGCACAACACACATTATAATATATGATAACTTTATTAGTAAAGCACTTATCTATACGAGGTTACAAGCAGTCTATGGCAAAATTAAGAATCTATTATATTAAATATATATTTTGTCCACATTAAAGAGCCAAATCATAACATAATATAGTCAAGACCTTAAGTTTATAGATAAACCTCAACAGTTCCCACATTATTCATATGCATACTTTGTTTACATTGTCTTGCAGATTGTTTTGCAGATGGGTTGCACTAGGTTCAGGTGAAAGGTTTAGGTCGAGCTTGGTCACATCGGGCAAATAATAGGCAGCAAACATTTTACTTTTGAGCATCTTATCAGGTTCGGGTACATGACATAGTGCTTTTAGTGTGTCTCAGTGAAAACGTAGTGAAAGAATTGCAGTATATAGTAATAAGAAATATACATGGCTCTAACTTACAGAATACACTAATTTGTATTTTATATAAATAAATTAACAAAAGTGGATTTAAAATAAAACTGGTGAGGATATTTACTTTTTGCCAGCAACATACAGAGCCTCAGATTTTTAATAAGACCCCTTTGAGACCCTGTTTAACGGATGTCTTGCCTAAAAATGTGTTAGTTTGAAACATTAATTCACTTTCAAAGAACTCATGGAGCTAACTTTATTTTACTAGAAAACTAGCCACGGTTTATAAAGTCTACAGGAACATTTTAATTTGAGGAATGTTTTGGTCAGCTTCAATTTAAAAATCAATAACTGATAAAACAAATTCCAAAAACTATGTGGAAAATCTAAACAACACTGAGCCTGAAAGGTGCACAAACATTATTAACGGGACTGGACAAATGTTCAATTATCCTGATTCCATCTTTCTCTTTGCCACAGCAGCTCTGTGGCTTCTATTTCACCCCTTGTTTTTGTGAGCAGTAATTTTAATTCAAATGGTAAATTATATATAAAAAAGTTCCAGAGGCAAAAAGGAATTTCCAGCGCAACATTCCCAGGATATCTGTGCACTGCAGAAAAGTATTGATCCAGCTAAAATAAAGAATTTGTTGTGTGAGCATAAGTATTGGCCTCTCCTTAATTCACTTGTTGGGAAGGTATTTTCATGGTTTGACTGCAAGAAGATCTGTCAACAACACACACACACACACTCCACCAAACACACTCAGGCCCAAACCCATCACAGAACGGCACAGGTTGTCTGCACACATATAACACACAACCAATACTAATCAAATGAATCAGTTTAAGTGCATTTCTGCACTCCTATATATCAGCTGGCCCTGTCTAAACAGCAGCTGATAATGCTGCGCGCTGCATATTGAGGCAGACGCTAGCACTGACACACCGTGGGCGCCCATTTCACGCCTGCCCAGTTCAGGGGCTAATGAGTGCAGTTAGCATCTCGCATGTGGGCTAGCTCAGTAATCGAACATCATTAATTCCTGTGCGATTCATTCTGTAACCAAATCACTGATCAAAGTCCATTTGAGCTCGCACCAAACGATGGCCTGATGGCGGACCTCTGCATCTCGGTACACAAATGATGTAGATTCAACATCTGTTTGTTAGATGAAATGACAATGATAACATGTAAGGTCCAATACTGTTGTCAATTTGTCAATGAAATTATTTCTCTCATTCTACAGAAGTGCATGTAAATGGTGTCACATTTTCCAACACAATGGAATGCCAAATGACTGAATCTGGTGCCCTAATGCATTATAATTAGATTATATAATATTATAGAAAGATTCTATTATTTAACATACACGAACTTGTGTTGTTGAAATCCCTTTTTGTCTTCTCACAGCTTTTTCCATTTTGTTCCATTATTTCCACCAACTGTCAATGGGTGAAATATTGTGCTTGGTATGCACCGCACACACATTTTCATTACCTCTGCAGTTGTGTCACCCCCATGCTTGTGTTGTCATGCGTCTGTAGGCTTTAAAATAGTGCAGTGGTCATAGCCGCGGATTACAAATCACATAAAGCACAACGACCCAAAAATCAATTTGTCCATACACAATCATTAAAAAAGGTTAGGGTTAGCCCTAACCCTAACCATAACGGCTGTAATATTATAAATACATTCTTCTCAGCATTGCAAATTAATAATATGTAATCAAAAATTCAGGAAACCTGATCAAATCAATTTTGAAAAAGCTGGCTCATTATTTCCTTAATGAGCCAGCTCAGCCAGACAATGACTTGAATGACACATTATCTATTTGACCAGCATCCATTTTAAGATGGTACCTTTAAATGGCACAATGCGGTTCTACATAATAATTAACATCATCAAAGGTCATCATGAAAGAGGATTTTTTTATTTCTGGTTTGTAAGTTAAATTTTCTTTGTGTTTAACATCCTCTGCTGAAGAGCATTCATGTCTAATGTTTTCATTGTAGCCTTCTGTTAACAGTTTGGGTAGCATGCATTAAGCATTAGCCTGCCGTCATTAGAGTTTGGCTGGATGTGACAGTCACTAATGTAGGGAGGACAGCTACATGTAGCGTCTTCATCAGGATTATTTTTTCCAATGTGCTGAATGAAAAACAGGATTTGCTGCCTCACTGGGCCAATTTTAACTTCCATTAAATAGTGACATAACATTATCTCTTCATCCTCTGAAGTATGTGGAACAGGTGGACAAGCAGCCACCACCACATCCATTAAGACTGCACACAGGGAAAACAAACGAAGGCCATCCCGCTACTAACTAACAAATTCGGCTGTATAATCATGCAGACATGTAATTACACCCGCTCTCAGAAGCAGATTAATATTAGAAGAATGCAGCCTCAACATTCTTTGTTTCTCATACAATGGCTGCATGTGTCTGCCCTCGGCCCAGCCTCATGCATTTTCCAAGTGTGTGTCCTGTTGCCTGCCTAAGATGACAGAGATGGCTCCGTGCCCAAAGACCCTGCGCTGCATTCCAATGGCCATTAATTGAGTACCTGCCCGTCATCTCGTCCCTGATTGATGACATAATTAGAGACGGGCCTGTTTGATGGAGATGCCTGGCAAGCTCCTCTGTCTGTTTGGCCTTTGTGTGGATTTGAGGCCCAGGTCCCAGGAGCTTTGGTTTGTTGCTAACCTTGCCTCGGCATGAGGAGCAGTATTCCTTCATGTCTGTGTGTATGTGAGTGTGAGTGTGATTGTGAATGTGAATGTGAATGTGTGTGTGTATGTGTATGTGTATGTACATGTGCATGTGTACGTGTATGTGTACATGAGAGGAAAGTGCACCCTGGTCCCGCTCGCCTTAACAATGAGCACAGCTTCAAGCTTGGGGAAGCTGATTAAATTAAAGTGCCTCACAGGCAATCATGCCAAGGTCAAAGAGATGCTGTGCAAACTGCTTCTGGCACCAACTTTCCTCGATGTGTGGAGATGCTTATCAGCAGATGTGTGTGGTTTGGGCTCAGGAGTGGCTGAACAGTCGTGGAAGGTGGAAAATTGAATTGTCACTGTTGATTTTGCTCCTTGCATATCAGGGAGAGAATGTTCTTTCAACAATAGCACAATATGAGGTTGTGGTATGTGCCTTGTACAACAACGATCTAGGGTATCCTCAGAGAGTTGGATCACTGCCTGCATGTCTTTGTCACTGAGATTCAGTGAGATCGACTTTATTTATTTACCATCTCGGCCATATAAATGATAATTATGGTAGGATGCGGTTGATGAAGCAAATGAGAGGAAGAAGCTGCGGTATGTGGAGATGGTATAAGAGTCAGAACAATGTGGTTGGAGGGCAATAGTTCACCCCACCAGAGTTTTATTGCAACATCCAGCATCAGCCTGCTCAGAGATCTGGGAATCAATGGACAAGCCCAGTGCCATAAAAAAACATCACACACTGCAGCCAATTGTTGTGGATCAGGAGGGAAGAGCCCAACTGGGCCCCAAGATCTTAGGGATCAACCTGTGGTGGGCTCGTCATAAAACTGGGTGTTTTGGGATTAAAAAACCGAAACACCTTTCAACACTAATCTAAACAACTACAGATATGTCCCTTACATCCACTGGTGGTTGGCATCTTAGCTAGGTTGCTGAAGACTTCGAACATTTAAGGGATATTCTCCATCTTGTCCTATGTTAGAATAAAATAATTACTATATGCTCTATACAGATTACAAGGCATCACCAAATGGTTTAATGAGCCTAAATTTATAACGGTCATATTCTATGGCCTTTACCAGATCTCCCAGTACCCAGCGACACCTCTGTGAGATCTTGAAGCAACCATTTAAAGCCCGGGCCACAGTGGCTGCGTGAGTGGCGTCTTTGTCAAGGAATGTCTTGTTTTTTATTTAGGCACCGATGTTATCATGTCAGAGCTTTCAAACCACCAAACCAATTACCAAACAAGCACATGAAATGCTGCGTTCATGTTATGAGGCTGCAAACAAATCCACTACAAGTTTACAGAAAAGTACAAATCAGACGATGCACATCAGAGTACAGAAAGGTCACTTGGAGAAAAATTGTGACTAATACAGCACGGCAGTAAATCTGAAGGTGAGAGAATCTGTGTGAGAAGGACGCCAGTAAAGCAGGGCAAACACTGTGTGACTTTACGAATGTTGTTAAATTCCACCTCACACTGTACGAGTAAATTGTCTCAGATGCGAAGCCAAAGCTCCCGATTTATGTTCTAACACCGTACGATCTGATCATCTGACATGACGTGACTGTAGTGTATTGCTGCCGAAGTCTCTACAAAAGAGGCGTCAGCATATGGACAAGCAGGTGGCTTGGAAGACATGGGTATGGTTTGGCGATTGAGCAGAGGGAAAGAAATCTACATTTTACGCTTCTATATTGTAAATTGATTGCTAGCTACACACTGATTACTGTAAGAACCCCTCTATTTTTTACTTCTTACTGTGCAATTGCTGCCAGCCATGAACTACTTTACCTAATATTGTGTCTTGTCATTTTGGACAAACACAGTGAGAACCTGAGGATGGCCGAACAAATTTCTCACATTCTCAATTCATCCGGCCGTTGGAAACATCCGATCACTTCTCGCGCTCCCCTTTACACTGCGGGACAAACGACGCTCGAGGAAGCTGAAAATCGGTCCGTGAAGCTGAAAATCACATCAAATCAGTCTCAAATCGCACAGTGTAAGAGAGACCAACAACACACAAAAAAAATCTATGCTGCTTTGAAGGAGCGCCACATTTTGGTGCTGGGATGTGCGTTTAAAAACTGTTGCCCAGGGCCTTCAATGGCTGCTGCTTTTAGAGTGACAAAGAGAAAAGAAATAACTCAAACGACAGAGAGTTTCATGGTCTGATGAAACATCCCATGATAATAATACACGCTTTGTAGGGTGCCAGGGAAAAAAGAACATCACCCCCATGGTCGCAGCACCATGCTGAGGAGAAGCCTCCCTGCAGCAGGGCCTGGTTGGCTTGTGAAGGAAAAGATCAATAGAATTCAGCAAAGCACACAAAAAGTGTGTGTTGCAAGTTTGCAGGAGAAGATAAACAAAAAAAAACTAACTACAAAGAAAAGGTTTCAAAAGCGGCAAAGCCCGGTTTTGTCCTGAAGAGTCCAGACCTCAAACAAATCCAGAATTTGTTGCTGCATATGAAAAAAAAAACCCGCTGTTCATCCATTTACCTCGTGCAGCCAAAGAAAACTGGAAGGAAATTTGCAGTGTCCAGACGAGCAAACTGAAACACACGGCTACGTATAGAGTCAAAGTCTGTAGCTGATGCAAGAGGGAGCCTCTGCTGAGTATCGACTCAAAGTGGGGGAATTATGCCATCAGTTGTTTAGTGTTTTATCCTCGGTCTCAAATTAAATCAATGTGTAGAGATTTCTTTTCACTTTGAGTTTTTTTTCTTCCATCAGAAAAAGCTTAATCACACACACTGTTAGTCGATAATGTAAACAAGGCTGGTTTAAACAAGAGAGGGGGCCAGGGGGTGGCATGAACCTCCTCCTGGAGTCTGAATGGTGCCCACTCCAGGCAGTTCAGTCAGTGAAGACTTAGAGAGAAACAAAGGAAAATAAGCCAATTATAATACAATTCACTTCATGAACTTTGGTGCTTAGACCCCAGCAGAGACTAGACACTGGTGGTGAGGATGGTAGAAGCTTATTGGATGGTTGAAGGGAGATGAGCCCGTATGAGTTGGTGCAGGGTGTGGAGGTGGGTTACTCTGTGTTCGCTGTGCTGACCTGACAGGTGGAGAGAGAGAGAGAGAGAGAAAACTTTTTTTTTACGTTGACAGCTTACAGGTGATTGGCTCAAGGCAGGCACGTCAGGCTGTGATTGGATGAAAAGAGAGAATTAGCAGGAACTGCCTGTGCATGAGAATTGGTAGACTCTAGAAGCTGACTGAACTTTTGCTTATATTTATTTGGCACATCAGTTTCTCGGAGGACCAGGGGTGGCAGGAGCACATCTCCTGAGTCTGAGTCAGAATGTGAGAGCCAGTTGGCACATTAGTATCATGGAGGCCTCTAAGGTAAAGCCTCTATATTCAATGAATTCTCTTTTAAGAAAGGAATGTGTAATTTGAAGTCATACAATTATTTCAGTCTGTTTGTGTGGGAGGGGTGAAGGGACCAGGGGCAAAACAAACTGCTTTCAGACAGGCACTGAACTCCGCATAATTTCCATTATCTTGAGCTCAGGAGATGTAAGCGTGAACACGAGAGTCCGAGACAACTGCAGACATTCTCCGCAGTTTCTCCTCCAAGAAAAACTCCAGATAATGTCCGATGATGCCGTTTCTAGGCATTTTACTTTAATGAAAAGTGCCTACAAGTGTCCCACTTTTGTACTTCCCTAACACTCTCTCTAGGCATTTTGCTACATTTCTAGGCATTTTGCTACTATGATAAGTGCCTAGAAGTGTCCCAACGGCGAAAAATGTCCTAATTTGTCTGAAGTTTCTTATTACATTAATTTATTAATCCAATTTAATGTTAAAATATTTACAGTTGCTTTGAGGCATAAACATAAGCACGTTCCTTTGGAGAACTAAGATAAAAATTATTCAACAAGGTGCTCTTTGGTGCAGGGGTGATACGTTTTGGTTTATATCCCTGTTTATTTAAAATTGAAGCTTCTTTGGTTATTTGTTTGGGGAAAAAAAATTACACAGAAAAAAAGGTGCATCTATTAATAATGCACAGTTTATTACTGCCTAGAACCAGGTGTTGAATTGAGTCTCAACTTATTTTTGCAAAAGTGCCCCACCCTTCAGAGCCTCCATTCTAATGTATTTTAATAACTGTGGAACTCTTTCCACATCAGTAATAACACTTCACCGACTGAAAGCCACTTTAAAGGCAAGTCATTCCTCAGCTGCTTGGCACTTGCACAGAATCACTGAAGTACTGAGGCGCTGGAGTACAGTTTGTTTACTTGTTCACAGACAAACAACATCCTCACCGAGTGTAAGACTAAACAGATGAGCGAGAAACAGAGAGACAGTGGTGCGCCCTACAAAACAAGAAAGCGTCGGCGGAGAGTGGAGCGGAGTGAGTGATATCCAATCAGCAGCTGCTTACACTCCTCAGTGGTTTTCAGGGATGTCTGTGGCTAATGACTCACCATTGGAGTGCCTCCACGTCCCATGGAGAGATTCAGATCTGCAGGCCAAGCCTGAACGCTATCAGATGGTGGTGTCTGAACACCAGTGGCGTCGGCAGCATATGCTTAATTGGCAGTTTGAGCCTCTGCTCTGCTGTCTGTGTTCCAAGTCATTAACATGTAATGTGCGCTACGGACCCGGGGCTCGTAAGAACCGCTCCTACTCGCCATAACATTTAAACAGCTTTGAGCCGCACTTTCCCCAGCTGTGAGACAAAGGGCTTCAGCTTTTTGTCTCGGGCGGACTCCTCTTCAGTCGCGCTGTGTGAACCGTCGCCGCCTCGCCACAGCAGGCCCTCTTCTCCCCACGCTTTCTCGTGGGATCTCGCTCCCGTTCAGGCCACGGCTGTCTTTTGTCTGCGCCGCTTACAGCGATAAAAGGGGGGATGAAGAAAAACAGGGAGAGTCGAGATGGCGAGAGTTGTTAACAGCTTGTTAAACATGTCTGTTTAATTCAACACCACTCTCACCCCTGTGCTGATCTCAAATGCAACATTCATCTTGTCTAATGCTAATGCACTCGGCTTTTATGGTCCAGATACAGAGAGAATCAATTTACAATGTCTCGCTTTCCTTGTGCTCTCAGTGGATGTGTGCGACTCTAATGAGCTCCCAATTTAGACAGAAATGTTTGTTTGGGACTGTGAGAATTTGTTCCTTCTCTGAGAAACAGTAAAAGGGAGGGAATGAGACGCACTTGATTTCTCAACATGTCTAAAAGGTTGAAGTTGTCAGAAGGTGGCAGGAGAGAAGTCGGAGCCGCCGTGGTACATATCCTGTTTATTTCCTGCAGCCAAGGACAGAACTAGACAGCAATAATTTCCCTGTGGTTAAAACACTTACTGTAGTTACCACACACATGATCCTGCTGTTCTATGATTCTATTAAAACCAGGTGAGGAGTTAAGAGTGTATTTGAATCGAAGGCGAAATGAGAAGGAAACCAATCACCGCGCATCACAAAATGAAAAGCGCTTATATTTTTTAATTTCCTTACAGAAACTGTAATAGAAATATTCCACATGAAGTAGAGCCAATATGATTATAAACATGGCAGGAAGAATTAAGTGGAAGGATTCTTAAATGGATTTCATGAAATAAGTCAAACTAAAACACAAATTGTTTTCCTTTTTTGTGAAAATAAATGTGAGCTAAATATGTTTCTGCTTTTGTGCACATTGTTAAATTGTTTCATATTTAACAATGAGGATTGAAGGTGCCGTTGTGTTGAGTGTTAAATTCAAAACCAGCTTGAACAAATTGTGGTAAATGACCAGATTGTCAAAGCTCACATTCATCCATCCATCATCTATAACTTTGAGGGTTGCGGGGTGGGGGTGGGGGGGGGCTACCCCAGCTGACATTGGGTAAGAGGCGGGCTACACCCTGGACAGGTCGCCAGACATCTGGAAGCAAGAAGCCCTCTACTTCATACCACATTTCTATTGTTACAGTCGGTCTGCTGCAGCTGGAGTCATTTCTAACAGCTGGACAACCTAGATAACTTAGCTAAGCTAATTGGTAGGTATGTATGTTTGTGTGTGTGTGTGTTTACTACGTCTGTTTGTGTGTGTGTTTGTGTTTCAAAGGGATTTTTTTAATCTCCAGGAAGAGACCCTTCAGCCTAAACTGAGAGGTGAAATAACACCTAAATGCTATTACATCTTAACAGTCTTAACTAATTATTTTTAATTTCTACAAATGTCTCCCACCCTTCAGACCATCTCTTCTAGGGTATTTGGATGGGTCACCAGGGTCAGGGCCAACCTCCAGAGACAAACACTAACTTCAAATTTAGATTCTCCAATTGACCTAACCCCAATCTGCACGGCTTTGTCGGAAGCCGGAGTAGAAAACCCACGGAGACATGGGGCGACCATGTCAACTCTACAGAGGGATGTATAGACCAAACCAGGATTTGAACCTCTTTCTCAGGAGTGGTTCAAATCCTGTGACCACTGCATAATTCAATTCACAACAAGAAGGAACAGCTTACATACAGAGTTGGACTCACGTAGGAGAGCTCGAGCCAGTGAAGGTACAAAGCAGAACTGAAAACACGTTGCCGCGGCGCATCACATGACGCCGTCGCCCTGGCAACAATTGGAAGCGTCATAGCAGGAATAAGTGTTTTCCGGAGCGGTGAGGCTGGAAATAGGACAGTGGCTTTAAGTGTCAAGGGGCAGTGCATCAACGTGCACATATAGCCTCCGCTGGTAAGGTGGTTGCTTCAATGCTGCTGTGCTGACGTACCCCGCTTGGTGGTGGTGTGTCTTCGCCCTAACATTTGCTGACAGCTGATTAACCGCCTGCGTGTGGCTGTTGGAACTGAAGTGATATAACAAACTATTTTTAGTTGGCCTGACACAGATATTGCACTAATCAGATTATGTGTACCCTTGTTGTCAGTCAGCGTTCACAGTCCTTGGAGATCGCTAATGTTGGGAGCGCTATCATGACAGGGGAATAAATTATCCTTAAAATGTCTTCTTTTTGGGACAATAACGGCACAAGTCCAAACAATTACTCATCGTATACTGATTTCTCAGCAAAAGTGAATTCTAATTTCGGACTGACTATGACTGAGTGCCCATCCAGAGCTATTTTCCAGTGTTACATCAACTGGCGATGTTTGCCAGGGAACAAACAAACACTCAGCGCTCTTTCCAATACAAATGGGAGACAATGTTTTGCTCATGAATGCTCTGCAGTACCACACTTTACTTTCCCTGAACTTTGTCTTTGTGACTCCAGCTCGAAGAATGCAGCTGAGAGCAAGGAGTTCAGGAGCTGAGGAGACGTTCTGGCTCAGGACAGTCCTCAGTCTGCTCTAACATTACAGTTACATGATCAGGTGGAACAGTCTCTGAAACAATTGAAATATGTTGAAACTGGATCCCACAGCATTTCCTTCACATACATCAGCTGACGGCACTGGAAAGCTGAAAAAAGTTGATAAAACAGCATCAACACGAGAAGACATCAACTCAGTTTCATTTTCCATTGGACCCTTAATTTGACTCATTATCTATTATCTATGTTAACATTATCACAGTTTTGCTTTTTGGAGTTTAATTGAATTAATTAATAAAAAAACTAAAACGGAATGTATCTTATGACACTGATCTAATGATAAAAGAAGAGTAAATTTAACATGACTGATTAGTATGCATTCACAGTGTGGATGAGTCACTGAGAGAGTCATCATTCCACCACTAACTCCACCAGTCTGGCCCGTTTTTATATAACGCTTTGTGTTTTCCTGTAAATGCTGCATTTGTTTTTATTTCCAAGTCATAACCACCTGCCATACTTATTTGTGCCAGAGAATATAAATCGGTGTAATAAATACATCTCATAAGGCCTTCTTTGGCTATTTATATGTTTATATGTCACAAATAAATTATAAGCAGTAAAATTTGCAGCTTTTTTATTTTTATTTCAGTGATTTTGTTATCCTCTGGTATTTATCCAGCCCCTCTCTAGCCCTTTCACATGTTTTCATTAGGACAAAAAACACTGAAACTGAACCAAATGGTTGAAATATGCACAGATATTTGAGTTTGGTCCTGACTGGCCCAATCATTAATCCTCCTTCTCCCTCAGCTTGTACCTCTGCAGAGTGGTTGGTGTGATATTTCAATAGTGCCAATAAATGTCCCCGGTCTGGAGCCTTGCACTCTCTGAACTTGTAATGAACATGAACATAAAAAAAAAGAAGAAACCATTTTTAGTTTCCCCCCTGGTCACCTACAGAAAGCCACGGAGCCTTTCGCCTTCACTATTCATCAGCGTCTTCATTCATTACAGGCCTTACCAGACGCTGAGTCTCCCACAAGGTCACAGCTGCTCCGTCCCACCTGGAACTGTGACTCCCCTGACCCACCGGCTCAACATATGGAGGCGCAACCATGCTCCATGCGGTGAAGGGGAGAGAGTTAAACTTTAATCTGGCCCGGCTACTGGGGAATTTGCTCTAAGTTTCCCTTGACAGGTGGTGTTTTAATTATTGAAAATGCTCGGTTCATTTTCAGTTGAGCCACGAATAACTTTTTCATCAGGAAAAACAACTTGAAGGCAGAGCTAAAAACTTCCTGCAAATGTGGAGTAATTTTGAAGGGTTTCTGCCTCTCTCCCTGTTGTGCTGTTATGTGCCGTGCATGCACGAACGTCTTCTCTATTGAGCATCTCATCCAAATCGCCCCTCCACAACATTAATATTATAGATGCCTGCAAAATTCAGGTGGCTGTCGGCAGAAGCACATTCTCTCTCAATCAGGGAAAGCAGACAAAGAGGAAATGCTGTTTAGGTCTGTGTCAATTATTTTCTACATCGACGTGTGGAGAAATGACCTTCCCCGTGATAACAGCCTCGCTACAGCACCCGACGCTGCAATGTACGCTCGGTGGAGAAATCACCAATTAGCAAACAAATATGCACAAGGTCCTCTTTGTGTAGTTTCATGTTTAAACATCTGAAGCTGAATTTTATACCAAAGAAAAAATGTGTCAGAGACAGTGGAGGCGTATATATTGCTAGTTTGAAAAACTGTCTCGGAGAACTTGATAGTTTACGCGGCAGATGAACTGAGTCGGCTCAGCACCACTCAGTTATGGACGCAAACATTTTTATGGAGATGAGGGAAATTATGCACCGGTATATCAAAACAAAGATCTGTGCAACGTAACAGGTTGATATCCACACATTGTACCAGTCTGCTCTGTGATCTCTCTTAATGACTAAGCTCACGGCACCAAGCGTGACATGCACCAGGTACGTGCATAATGAGGAAATTCATAATGCATATTTGAAGCCAACCATATGGTTGCGGATATAGGACACTGACGCTTTAAGAGAATCCCTGCATGTCTAATGAACCGGATTCTTGGTATTGTATAATGTTGAAGCTATAATGGCCCAATGGATCAACAGTGGAATCCAACCAGGTACATCTACATACTTATTCATCCTAACAGGTTTACACTGCCCGGGGAAGTCCTGTGTCGACATTGGTGCGATTTGGACGCGCGATAAGTTTAATATTAATAAAAATTGAATAAACAACATGCATAGGGTCGCTTCCTGTTTCAAAGCAGAAGCACAGCCGTCGTTTTGTTGCAGCAATGCTTTATATCGAGCTGAATAACAGAGCTTTTATTTTGAAAGCTTTTGTTTATTGCTTGAGAGACATAATAACATGAGTTCAGTAAATCATATAATCTTATATATAAAGCAAGCAAAGAGTAGTAAAGCTTATTTTGTTTCATTTTATGAATAACATTGACTATAAAATCCTGGAGATAAACCAGGTAGGATAAACGCAAAGTTTTCTAACCTCACCCTGCAACATAGACATATTTATAAAAAGCTCTGCAAACAACGTCCAGCAAAAAAAACAATAAAAAGTGACAGTATATAGTAAAACCGTTTGAGGAGGACTCACTAATTACCAGGAATAATTCTGAAGTAGCTGTGGAGCTTTAACACAGGACAAGAGAACAGGCAACTTGAGAAACTGCACTGGTTTACTCAAATACAGTTTGGAGTAAATTGAACTTTACTTTCTTTATGCTAATTTCCACTCCACTAAACTTTAGAGGGGAATATTGTACTTCATTCATTTATGTGAGAATGCTGGCTCAACACTATGTAAAGTAGTATTAAATTAAATTGAATGAGCCTCACCTTGACCAGCTAGAACAGCAAAATGCTTCTTACACCCGAATGCATCAGTATCAGGAATCCAACAACAGATAAGTAAGTAACACAGGGATCATATTTCTGCACTGCCAGTACTTTGACTTGATTGTTTGAGGACATTTAACAGATAGTCATCTTACCTAGGTAAGATTAGAATGTCATGTTCATATTAAAAGATCTAATTTCTTCTTCCCCCACTGCATCACTTGACACTATCATCTCATTCGGTCTGACATAGAAAGAAGTGGAGAGATTGTCGTTACCACAACGACGGCAGCTTAACACACGCAAGAGCGCACGCGTGCACACACAGAGCTATCTTTTCCCGTCTCTACTGAAATTTAAACATTTCAAGTCCAGTGAATAACCTCAAACGGTACAAAGGGAAACAGAGAAGTGGCCAAGGTAAGAAAAAAAAGACCAGGCCTCCATAAAAACTGAAAACCATCAATCAACCTGATGGAAAAGAGGCTTTTTTTAAAGGGATTAATAAATAAGTTAACCCACAGCTTCCCTGAAGAAATGGAAGTAAATGAAGCAACAACTTCAGTAGATGACGTCTAATGCTGCCTTTGTACAAACAGAGGGTTTTGTAAGTCACCAACTCAAGTTATACTCTATATTGCAGAGCTAGGAGATTGTTCTAGAAGGTCAATGTGAGGTTCATTTAAATCAATCTAGTGTAAGAATGAAGAGAAAAACACAAATTAACCATGACAGACAGACTGGTTGGTCTGAGCTTTATCCAACACCAAGATGATAACAACTAGATAATAAACCTAATAAAGATTAAATTTAGAATTTAAAGTTTTAGTCCCTTTTTTTTTACGCCTTGTCTTTATTGCTCATTTATTCTTATTTGAAACAACGTCACTCTGTCATTTTCAGTAACAAGTGGAAAGCACATTTATAAAATCTTTGACCGGTTGGGTATTTCTTTTCTATTTTTAGAGTTATGGAACCTAATTATATTCCTGGAGAATGATAAATGTATGTACCTCCCTGAGCTCATTAAACATTGGCCCAATGTGGTTTGTCGCTGAAGAGAAGATGCTGTAGGTAATCAAAACACATGGTTTCTCACTGTGTGCTGGAAGCCGGAGAGAGAAAACGCATGGGGTGAAAGGACCAGGTGCACACTGCTATTCTTATTAAAAAAAAAGGAAGTTAGTCATTATCGTTTGCTCTGCACACAAACACAGTCAGCGCCAGCACCGGCTGTGACAGACCATTAAAGCATGTTCAAACCCTTCACTCTCAATCGCAGCAATTTCCGTTAGAATCCAAGTCAGAACTCAAACCTGTCCACTCAGATAGGGTCCTCTCATTTCTTCAATCATTGTGAGTTACACTTTCTGAGGGCGTTATTGTGAATTTATGTCCATAAAACATACATAACTCCAGAATGAGAGCAACCCAATGATGGATGAAGGTGTTGGGTGCAGTGGTGTAAGAGTGGCCACAGTTTGATTTTGTCTGAGCTGGGATCACTGGTGTCAAACCCTTCGCTTTGAATACACTGCAACCATAAATCCAGAGAACCGGTAGACAGTTGAATCAGTGCCTCTAGGACACAGTAACACCAACTGGGCATCGCACGCTGCACAGCGGTAGCATTTGATACCGGTCTGTGTTAGTGGGTTGCATCATACTGTAAACAGCAAGGGTTGCCTTTATTGTGTTGACACCTGTAAATACCTCCTGGGCCTGAAAGGATCCAGGCAGTTAGACAGTGTAAAACTCACTTTGTCACCAATTAGAGGCCCAGACGCCCGGCGACTCACTTCTCATAAGTTGTAAAAGGGAAGTAAACAATTTTTATTGTGTATTTTTTTCGGAAGAAAGTGCTGTGGTTTTCCCTGTTAGGATAGCGAGTCTCTCTGCAGACAGTAAAGCCTTGTCAGGCAGGATTCATTTCGGTGGGCTAAAGGGAAAAAAAACCTTGCTTATCTGAATCTTTCTTTCCCACTGAGAGAGAAAAACTGACGTGAATGCTGTTTGCATTCCCCCCACATGGTAATCTTCACTTCTGTAATATAAAACCGAGAGGACAAATTTAATTTAAACCAGACACCTTATCTGTGCTTGTTTGAAATATCCCCAATCTTCAATATTTAAATGCTGTCAGATGAATTTCTACTGACTCTGTGATGTGTTTCGGTCTATTTCATGTCGTGAAAATCACATTTTAATGACTCCCATCAAATATAGTAAGCACATTCAGTAAACAGCAGAGACACAGAACTTTCTTTCAGCAGCACACAGGAAGAAAAGCGAAGCACGTTGCTGTTCATTAGCATTTTCATATAATGAAGCAGATGCAGGCGATACTAAATTGATTTAGTCTGCTTTTACTTAATGTTCATGGCATTCACTCTTGCATGGGCAGGATTCCAGTGACCCATCCTGACACGCATTAGCCTGACGTACTGTGAAAGAGGCAAAGGCTTCACCTGCATTCAGTCTTTAATTAAAGGCTACTGAGGGCAATGAACGGGGGGAATAACAACAGAGCACCGCTCTGAACCAGTCACTTCAATGTGCAGTCGACCAGGTGTCGATATTTGTAATACCTGCAATAAGACTGCGTTAAATTGCATCCTTTAATGACTTTACCTCCATATTGAGTCTGATTAGAAGATGCTTAAATGAGGATCACAAAGTGAAGCTGTTAGGGAGCCAGAAACCAGAAGAAAATGAAATGTTCTTTTGGCAGAGAAAGATTAAAAAAGAAGAAAAAACCTGCTACTTAAATCTAACACCTGCTCAGTGAAAATTTCAAAGGCAGAAGTCCATATTTCTTCTGTCGGTGGCATATGGAATATAATAAACACAACCACTTTCATTTTTAATGAACCACAACATTCACAAATGTTAGGACACAAATGGTGATATAGAAAACACTGCAGACTTTTTTTACATTTAACTTTGTTACTTGAAGCTGACTGCACCAGTTATACATTTGAGATTGACCTGCTTGTGGGTTCATTGTTATTGTCATTATAGATTTAGAAATGGCTGATTTACAATAGGTTGCACCAAAACAACTAGTGTGTACATTATTATAACGTGCAGTGGAGGACTTATTCAGTTCTTTCATATATATATATATATATATTTATATATATATATATATATGTGTGTGTGTGTGTAAAAAACTGAATTGTTTTGCATTAATATGCTGTCACTGGAAATGATAGTTAGGTAAAATAAGCTAAATGCATAAAAGAAGAACAAAACTTGCTATGTGGAAAAATGACAGTTATATATATATTGGTGTATTATTATCATAATTAATACTTTGCTCAAATGTAAAAGGGATTTTACTGTTGCAGTGATTTGAGATGAACCTGCTTTTAACAGCATTTTTATGATATTGTTTTATAGTCATGACAATGATACTCAAGTTCAGTGGATTAAAATAAAAATGTAACGAATATAGGAGCTCTATATTTGTTTATTAGTTAGCTTCCTAAATACCACATGGAGCTGCTGTGTAGTTGACTAATGTAACTGGCACAACTGAAGATTGTTGATTAAATTAATCAGAAAAAAAGACATGAAAATTTAATATCACATCTGATTTGATTAAATGTGGTCTAGCCATGATGTAAATGGGAAATATATATTTATATTACATTTTACAAAAAGCGGTAAGACCTAATAATTTAAGCTATGTTACACACGTCATATTTGTATATTAACTTCTTTTAAAACTGAATGAATACTAGATTTATTTTTGTATGCATTTATAAATTAAACAAAGGGCAACAGATAGCATGCATAGTTGATTGATGCTATTAGACAGTGTTACAAATTAAAACTGGGGTTAACTCAGTAAGTAATTTAAAACGTTTTATGCCGCAAAAAAAAGGTAAATAATGAAACCAGGTTTAAAGCAATGGACTTACTATTCAATCCTGATGAATGCACCGTGGGAGAGATCACATTCTGAATTTTTCATGGTGCCGGTTACACAACACACACGGAGCGGGAGATGGCAAAGCAAAAGATTTTAGTGCCAATAAAGCCTCGGTTCTCTCTCAACCCACTTGGTCTCCCTCAGAAAGCTTCAATTCTGAAATAACAAATCACATTTAGACATTTGGGGATTTTGAGAAAATACCAATTTACCACTTAAAATACCGGAATGGCACACCCTCTTGCGTTTCAGTCGAATACATGTGGTTAATTGTCATAGTGAATTAAGACTGGGCTAGTGCGGGTTCCTCCGAGGGCTGGAGGTTGCAAAAGCAACACTGGGATGTGGTCATGGGGAAGTCAAAATGATGGACTTCTGCAGAACACAGGGATTTGGAGAAAGAGCCCATTCTGGGATTTAGTTGTGCCATACATGTAGAATGAAAGAGTATCCTGGATTTTCCCAAGCTAAACACTAAGCTGTGGTGGCCACGCTAAGATGTCTCAAGCTTCCTGTATAGAAATAAGAGGATAAGTTGGAATGGTGTGGTGCAGCACAAATCTTTGACCCAGAATCCCTAGTGTCTGACCCAAAATAGATTTATCTGGGTTTCTGTAAAAACTCTTAAGCACAAACCTAATTTAAAAGAGAAGAATGTCATATCGTTCATTAGCACACACACAGTAAACTTCAATTTCTTTGTCAAATACAGGGAATGTTTTTGTTTTTCTCTCTGAATGAAAAGGACTGATCGCTCAAATCCAATGGCTTTTTTATTTTCAAAAAGCTTCACTTAAGTATTTACAGTTTGTGCAAAAACATTTAAAGGTTTCAAGGACTTTACATTGTAAGTTCAACCTCAAGGCACATACATGGAACAACATCAATATTTCGTCATGAGAACAGAAATTTAACTTTGGTTCCTAAGAAAACGTCTCGTGTGGATGGCTAACGTTAACACTGCGATCGTCTCGATGAGAAGCCAGAACGGCAGTGTCCCGACCCAGCTGTTTTACATGCACTGTAAAGTTCCAGCTCATACTGTATCTCAACCACCGCTGGGTGATTGCTTGGAAAAAACACAAAAAAAACAACAAACTTTAAAGTTCAAAACCTGGTATGACAAAATGAAAGGCTACGAAGCTAAATACAGTACATGCAAAAATCCTTGAATGAATGTCACTGGCTATAATCGCTATTTGCAGTGAAGGGTTTTGCCTATAGGAAGAAAAAGATGACTTAAAAACGTATTCAGTTGCAGCCTCTCGTGTGTTTAGTCTGAACTGACCTCTCGGTGATTGAACATAATTATTTCAACGTGAATCAATGAGCTTTAAGGGAAATTACTTCTCGGCACCCTGAAACAGTAATAAACCGACGCTTGCAGACCCTTAATACATTTTGTGTAATTCCATTGGTCACGGCACTGCTGTCGCGTTCTTTCATCAAGCAAGTAGAAAATTAAGAGTAATGTACGCTGCGACGCAAACACCATGCTCCTTCCCGGTCCCGGTTGAATCATTATCCATGCACCGCTTAAGGTCTGGCACTATGGATGAACAGTCTCTCGTTAGCTACTCGATGTCATGTTTAGTGTTGTTCTCCTTGTTAATACTGTTATTGTTGCCACCGTGGCTGCAATCTGTTGGAGAAATGTGCTTTCTGTTCTGCCGTCTCTTTGTGTCTCATCTTTTTTCTCTCTTTCCTCGCTCCTTTCCCCTCCTCCTACTCAAAACTCTCTCGAGCTAATCATTCAGTCCTGCATAAAAGGTAAGGCAAATATCTGTCTCCGTTACACATTCACAGACATGGTGGGAGATAACATATGGTGCAATAGTTTGACCTGACATGTCAGCATGTGACTCGAGAGAGAGAGGGCTTTAATCTTCAAAGGAAAAAAACAATCGAAACCATATCTTGTGTAAATGTGTCTCGGCGTGGGGGTTATGGTCAGCTGGTGAACCGTTGGTGGGTTAGGTGCTCAGCTAGTTAGCTTCATGATTGATAAGCAGGGTAAATTAACACGCAGGCCAGAGTGTGCTGATATGTGGACATTAGTAGAAAAGGAGTAAATTAAAAGTGGAGATGCTTTGGTAACCACAGAAGATCACAGTAACAGTAAACCCGACATGAAAATAAAAACATCTGCACAAGTTTTGTATTAAAATGTATTCATGCTAAACGTTTTAGCCTTTAAAGTGTATGTAATTTGCCAGGGGAATGAGATCATTATTAACATTAAATTCATTCCTCTATAATTCCGTTTATTTAAATGTTCCCACTTAAAAGAACAATTTGCTTCACCGATTCCCTGGACAGAGAAAATTGAACCCACTTTCATGTCTGTAAGGCAAATATGAACCTGTCTCTCCAAAGGTAAAAAAAATTTAATCTGCCTTCCATCAATTTTAAAGCTCACAGATTAACACAATCTATCTTTTTTGTTTAATGGGTGCAAACACAAATGTAGAAAACTGACACGATGTGGTTTCATGGCAAGAAAGAGCCAGGCTCGCTGTTTCCTCCTGTTTCCAGTCTTTATGCTAAGCTAAGACGAATGGCTTGGAGTGGTAGCTTCAAATTTAGCATACAGACATGAGATTAGTTGAACTTCTGTTAACCTTCTTCTTTAATTTTTTCTCAATAAATAGATTTGTTTTTTTCAAGCTGTTGCCAATTGCCTAAAATAAATGTTACAGAGATGAAACCCCCAATAAATAGAATATGTGTCAATACAAATAAGACTCTAGGACACAACAGCATAATGTGAATATAGATCGTTTCATTAATTAGCTGTGGTCATGAATATCGGTTTGCTTGATCAAAATTTAACTGTGGACCACTTCAAATTAAAGTCGTGGTCGGAGCTATTGCTGAAGCTACAGTAAGTGCAGTTACTTTTGAGATGTTCTGACCTCTGAGGTAAATCCTCTCAGAGATAATCTCCGCACTCAGGAGTAACTCGAATACAAGCCCTTAAAAATCATTTCACTGTAAATTGTTTGGCCTAGTTTGCAGTCATTCAGTTCAAGCAGCCTCACAAAGAGTTAACACACTCGCTCTCCCAGTGTGAGCTCCACGCAGCCAAGTGAAAATAAGGTCTACATATTTTTCTCCCTTTTTTGGTCGAGGATTATGAGCAGGGGAGGGGGGGGGGTGAGCGACGGGGTCGGCGCTGGGAATTCTGTAAGCTTGGCCCCTCAAAATAAAAATCTTGTCAAATCAAATAAAGTCTCCTTAAGGAGTGCATAATGAAGACCTCTCAGTGGCACCTCACATGCAAAGAGCTTCCTCCACCTCCCATGAGCTGAGGGGAAGGGAAAACTCTTTTAGTTGAGCTCCCGCAGGGATCAGAGGTGCGGAGACGGACAGGGGGACAGCGAGACAGACCAGGGACGGGAAGACACAGGAAGCCAGGGGGGAAACAGGGGTTGAGGATCGTCATGGCGGGAACTAATGTAGGGAGGTGAGCTTGTGCATTGTTCAGGTGTGCAAACCATAAATGAAGGAGACAGTCTCATCGTCGGGGGAGACAAAAGGATAAATGATGGGAGGCGAGATGAGCTGCTCAGTCACCACTGTGCACCGCGAGGATTATGGGTGGAGTGCGATCTCATTGCTGTAATTTCCTAATTTATCAAAAAGCCTAATGAACGCTGAGACAAGGCTGAAATAAGTGGGTGTTTAATTAGCATTATGTGTTTGTCCTCTGTAAATTCATCACACACTCCATGCACACACACACACACACCCTCCTGATAGACCACAGCGGTGAAAATCCATATTATTTAGCCACCAAACACAGAAAACGCTGTTAGTTTTTAATGTTTCCACATCATTAAGTAGCTCGATGAGCAATAGTACTCCAAACAATGCCGCTTGACCATGAGTAATGCTGTCTGTGTAATGGACTCAAAAGGGAATGGCGGAGGTAAAGTGATCCCTCTGTCTCGCCCTCTGTTCCTCTGTCCCACACATGACGATGAGAGAAACTGCCCCCTTGTGGCCTCACTTGCCCAAACACAGGAAAAATGCATAAAAAAAAAAGAAAAGAAGCAGAACAAATGAGCGAATTTCTTCAAAAGGGCTCTGGATGTCTCAGCACATCCATGCACCTCATTAGGGACAAAAATCCTTTTGTTGCTTTTTAAGCTCATGTTAATAATTGCACGTCCTCCCCAGAAAAAACTGAAAATGTGCTCTTTCCCAGAGTTTTTTCCAAACGCATCCCTTAACTAAGCGCACCTTTGTTCGGCTGTAAAACGACCGAACAAAGATACTTTTGGTGTGAGGGTACTTTAGGGAAATCTCAAAGCAGGCTTTCTAACAGCACCGGTGACATTCTCCCTAGCACAAGCAGCCACAGTCCCTTCCATGTGATCCCCACCACTGCTCATTTCCTGCCGTGCTTCCGCTAATAAGAAAAGTGCACTTCAATTCTTTTTTTACAACATGCCACCTATGAACCAGTGCTTTATTTCCACAGCGCTCTAATCAGCAGTGTTTGGATTTCCCCTGTGCTGTGTTGTCTTTACTACTGCTCTGTTGTACTGGGGAGTGTTTTCACTGTGTCAAAGCGTAAAAAGGCCATGTTTTTTGCTTCTGTGGTTAGCAAAGGATCCCAGCCCTCGAAGCGCCCCAACATTTCCAAGGCCGACAGCGTTTGTCAGAAGCTACACCCAGGGTGCCGTGATTGTACAAATTCCATGTTCATGTACAGTACTGACCATTAAAACAACTTTCAAAACCCTGCTGATTATAAAAAAAAAGAAACACTTGTATCTCTTTTCTAAGAATAAAAAAGATAGCAGAGAATCCAACATTATTATCCACAGTATAAATTACATTGTAGACAGAACTTGGAAATATATATAGTACAGTTATATTTCACTAGGTTTTTTATGTTTTTTGTTGTCTACACAAACAGTGTATGTGTGTGTATTTATGCATGTATCGTGAAGTGTTTCTTGTGTGTGTGTATGCATGTGTGAATGCCTCTGTACGGTTTGCTGCTGCATCACGTTTGGCAGAACTCTGTACTGGGCACGTTGCTGCTCTTGCAGTAGACTATACTGTTGTTACTGAGGTGACACTCTCTAAATCCAATGCCCCCATTGGGCGTGTAGATGGGTTGAATGCGGAAATCTCCCTTGAGAAGCTGCTCATTGTTCAGCGCCACTATCTGAAAACTGGTCTCAGTCATCTCCAGAATGGAGTTATCCTTCTTGGTTCCTGCCTCGCAGTAGTCGTCTTTTCTCCTGCCGCGGTTGTATTTCCACTTGGTCGAAGCTGACCGGCTCTTCTTGTGCATGTGCCAGCAGAACAGACTGAGCAGCGTTACCAGGATGATAAGAACCGCCCCACCTATGATCCCAGCCATTAGCAGAGTTGAATTGATGCTCTCCTGAGGAGCTTGGTCTCTACCGGGAATCTTAGTTGACAAAGCAGACTTGGTCCTGGCCTCGGAGCATATAGTATCCTCTCCAGGCCTGTAGGAGTTAAGGGTGTCCAGCACGTGTACACAGATCCGATACACAGACCGGGGCTCCAGGTCAAGGAGGCTAATATGCCGCCGGCCCCCACTCACTGTCTGTTCCCGCATTCCTTCGTTTAGTTGGGTTTGGCCCCTTTTGACCCAAGTGACCTTGTAGCCTGTGACAGTGAAATAGGAATCCCAGCTCACCTCAATATTGGTGGCGTTGACCACATTGAAGGAGATCTGAAGCGGGTCCTCATACGGAGGAAGAGGGCCAGGAGGGTTAATATGGATTGGGGGTAAGGGTGGGGAGGGTGAGTCCAGGTAGTAAGGGACGGATGTTGTGATGACATTGGAGATCATGGTGGTGATAGGGGCGGTGGTGGGTGGGGGCGGGGGTGTAGAGCGGAGTGTGGGCCAGGGTGGCTGATCGGGTTCAACTGGGCACTCGATAATATCCAGCGTGAGCTCTCTGATTGCCATGCCACGCACCTGGTCTGGACTCAGGCACACGAACCCCCGGGCGTTGATGGCGGTGGGCAGAGACTTGAGCCACACCACCACCCACTTCACTGCACAGTCACAGTGCCAGGGGTTATTGCGAACTATGAGATGCCTTAGGCTTGACAGGCCGTCAAACACACCCTGCGTTAGAGTCTGGAGCTGGTTGCTGGAGACATCCAGTTTTTCCAGCCTGTTTAGGTCAGCGAACGCTGCAACAGGGATCTGGTTGATCTGGTTCTCCTGCAGGCTTAGTTTGACCAGTGCCTGGCTGGGTAGGAGGGGAGGGGGGAAAGTGAGTGAATTGCGGGCCAGAGCCAGCTCGCGGAGGTTGGCTAGCTCCTGGAAGGTCCCTGGCGCAATGCCCTCATCCGTCAACAGGTTCCCATCCAGCAGGAGGCGCTGCAGGCGCGTCACATTCTGGAAGGCCTCCTCTGCGATGACAGCGATGCGGTTCTCATCCAACCGCAGCTCCTTCAGGTCCTCGGGAAGGCCAATGGGAACGCTGCTTAAGTGGTTCTTGGTGAGGAAGAGGAGTTTGAGGCTCAATGCCTCCCTAAAGGCGCCTTCTTCCACCCCCACTGTGGAGATGGAGTTATCATCAAGGTGCAGCTCCTCTAATTTAGTTAGCTGAGCCAGGGCTGCCTTGGAAATCGTTTGGATATTGTTCTCCTGGAGGTGCAAGATCTTGGTGTTTTTGGGCAAATTGATGGGAAACTCGTCCAGCTGGTTGCCGTAGAGATAGACGGTCTCCACAGAGGCCAGATTGTGAAGTTCGATAGGGAAGCCAGCACTGTTGATCTGGTTGTTATGTAGGTAGAGGACCGTGTAGCCCTCCTCTATCCCAAGAGGCACTGATGTCAGGCTGCGTTCATTGCAGTACACAAACAACTTGTCACAGCGACACTCCTCCGGGCAAGAGGCCACTGGGCTGAATTGCATTTGGAGGCTTAGTATGACAGTCAACCAAAACTGCAAGAATGAAGCCCAATCTTTATTCCAGGGTCCAGCCAGAAACTCCATAGTGGAAAAAAAATGGGAAGATGGAAACAACAATAAAAAGAACTGGGTGGGGGGAAAAAAAGCAATGACGTATATATATATATATATATCCACTGAAAACTAGGCTCAGGAAAAAGTCCAATGAGGAGAGTTAAATAATGATGCAGTTAGCTGGGAAAAGAGCAGGAAACCGTGGGAGTAATCCTGTAAATGCTAGTCCTCAGCCGAAGAGCGATGGTCTCATTAGTGGTGGCCAGTCCTCTGACTGACTCCATCCATGCTGAGACATCAGACCATAGCAGGACTCTTCACTCGTTCATCCATGCAGAGCTCAGCCAGGGCCAATTTGAAGCCACGCAGAAGAGAGCCAACACAGGCCCCACTTGCCTGTCCGTCACACACTGCTGGTCCCCAACTGGGGCAGAGTCCAAGGGGGGTGACATTTGGATCCAGAGACCTGTGGGAAAACAAAGAAATGCTAGATTAGTATTTTCAGGGGTGGTCTGTTCTTGGGGGGGAAAAGAAGGGCTTCTCTTTTCCCTTTCTTCCTCTGTCTCTTTATTTGACATACAAACATACACACATACCAACTGTGTTTCCACTCGCTCTCTCCCCCTGCCCTTCTCCCCCAAAACACAAAGACAGAGTCACACAACATACCGCTCAAATGCTGATCTCAAATTATGCACTGGATATTTAAAAAAAAAGACTGAAACCATCTGATAAATATTCAGAACCGCTCTTTGCACATCCGGTTTCGCAGACATAAAGAGGGCTTTTCATCCCTTGTGCTCTATCAAAGGAGGGAATAGTCCACCGCAAGGACAGAGAGTCGTGGATTCACAGAGGTTCTCAGCAACATCACGGTCGCTTAAATGGAAGAATTGCTAAAAAGAGATAAGGCTAATAATACATCTGGCCTTTCCGGCCCAGCATGGATGCACAGGATATTTCTTGGAAGGATTAAAAATATAAAACAAGTTACGGCTGTCTTGTGGGCAGAGGTACACAAGTAGACAAAGCGCTTACAGTAAACAGAGGGGATTGTTTTGCTGGTGGCCTGAGGAGGAGTTAGAACACACCATCATCAAACTCCAGATTTAAAGCTGTGTGGAGGGGAATTACAAAAACAAAGGGTGGTGGGGGGGACAGTCGAGGAATAGAGACCCCCTGCGTATCGGCCCACTCCTCTGGCCAGAGTGACATACACACGCTGTCAAATGAAATGGGATTGGAATATAATTTAGTTCTCCCAACTGCGATAAATGATCAATACAGGCCGTTTTTCAACATGGGGTGGCCAGTGCTAAGGCACAAGGCCACCGGATTACAGAAGAACCCTAGATCCATTATTCCAAGTTTTATGACCCATCAAACACCACCAACCCCCTCCCCTACGTCTCCCCCCACATGATTGAACGATACTGTTTGTCATCGGTTGCTTTCAGCTAAACTAACCCCACCTCACCTCCACTCCCTAGGCCAGAGTGAGATGACACACGTTAATGGGTCGGATGGGTTCAATCTTAAACACAGGACCGGCCATGAGCGTGGGATTAAGGTGTCCTACCGGGACTGTCAAGCCTGCAGCAGCCACTGAGCAACACAACTCCCAGAGAACATACGATTTCTGAATTCACTCCATTTTTTTTTAAGCTTGATTTCAAATGTCAGGCAGCAATTGGCACAGGATATTTTTTCAGAAGAAAACAGAACAAGAGACGAATATTTAAAAAGTTGGTTATAAACATTTGGGGATTCGAACCATTTGCCTGCGAGCTTCTCCAAATTCCCTGTGTTGCTGTGTGGACGAGACGGTGCCAACGCTGGCTCATTGTGGCAGAGATGGAGAAACAATCCTTTGACACACATCTGTGATCTACTTTTCTAAATTGAAAGAGCTAAATTTAATCAAATAAGCTTCAGGGGGAGGGAGGGGGGGAATAAGCAAGCACATGAGGCGATGAAATGTGCTGCCACAGCAGCAGAATCAACAGCAGAAGGCAGCAGCATCAAGATTATTATAACTGCATGAATAAAACCTTACTGGGAACCCAAATAATAACCTTAAAAACGAGGCACGGCATCAAGAAGACCTGGGTCGGCAAACAGCCAGCCTGAACTGTGGACATGCAGGGATCAAGGAGGGAAAGTGCATCGAAGAGACTTTTTTTTTTCTCCCTCCCTTCTCTTTTTATTTAATTTCCAGATGAGGGAGCACAGCTCCTCACCACCAGATGAACGCTGAGATAGCTATGTGGCCAGGACAATCCGATTAGGAGTGGCTTTGGCGACAGAAACGCAATTAAAAGTTTAAAATGGATAGGGTCTTAAAGAGGCGATAAGAGGCGGATCAGGTAGACTTCAAAGTCTGCCCAGCGAGCGGTGTTCATTTGAATGAATTATTTCAAAGGGGTGAATTGAAAACCGTGCAGTGCATTGAGAGTGAAAGAAGAAGAAAAAAAAAGGGAAAGAGTCAGGTTTTCTCCGGGGTGAGAAATGTGGAGCTGTGCGCTTTGTGGCGCTCTAATATGTAACTGGGAGACACACACGTCTAATCAGCCTGTAAATACGTAGACCAAGATTTTTAATTAATCTATGAAAGTGAGAGGGAATAGCTGGAGCAGTCAGTTTGTGAACATCTGTGCCCGCAGAGCGCTTTGCTTTTTAGGATGAGGTGCACATTTTAAGGGAGACATTTAAATCCGATTTGAATTGGAAAAGTAAGTCGATTGAGACAGAACTTAAAACCAGGGCTAAATCTCACATCCTCTCCTCTACGTGTCCGTGTCCCGGGTGACAGAGAAACATCCACCGTACCTTTGGCGAGCCTTTATCCATCCTAAACCCTGCGACCGCGTTCAACTCCCCCCCTCTCTGTCTTTACGCGTCTGTCCTTCAAGCGGTGCCAACGCGCAGCTCCGCTCGGGGACACCGTGGCTCCTCGGTTCCGATCGGCACCAGCTCGGACCCGGAGAGTCAACAAAACACCATGTCTCCCCCCAGCTGCGTCCCCCAGCTCCGTCCGCACTTTTCTCCCTTCTTTCTTTCTCTCTCTCTTTTTTCTGTGTGCGTACTTGCCCCAAAAAGCTCCACACGGCGCACGGGAGCCGCTTGCCTTGCCTTCAGCTCAACACTGTCTGCAGCAGCAGCAGCAGCAGCAAGCGAAGCGGCGGCAGGGCGATCGCAGCGTCCACTTCTCCCGCTCCGCACTGGCCGAGGTGTCCGCCGCCTGAGCCGGATCCGCCGGGGGCCATGACGGCCACAGCTGCGTCCGGGCGCTGCGCTCCTCCTCCGCTCCTCGGGCGCGTAAACTTGGTGCCGGATTTTTACGCAGCGCAGATCCGCAGAGCACGGACTCCCTGCGAGTTGTTTTCTTAGATGGGCTCAGTTGATAGTGCGACGTGTGTGCCTTTGCTCACCTCTCCCTCCCTCCCTCCCTCCCTCTCTCTCTCTGTGTGTCTCTCTCTCTCTCTCTCTCTCTCTCTTTCTCTCTCTCTCTCTCTCTCTCTCTCTCTCTCTCTCTCTCTCTCTCTCTCTCTCACCCTCCTCCCCTTCCTCAGAATACAGAATGCATCTCCTCCAGCAGCTCCTCGGATGGCTCCCGGCCACAGATCCTCCTCCTCCTCCTCCTCCTCCTCCCTCACTGCAGAAAATAGTTTGTCTCTCCCCCTCGCACTTTTACCCCCGCGTGCCCTCCGCCTGGCACTGCACCTCACCCGACGTCCGCGGTGTCTGAGCTGCCATTTTAATCACAAAAAAAGCCCGGAGTCACATGCCTCAATAAATAAAATACACACACACACACACATACACACACACGCAGGAACACGCGGCTCTAATATTCCTGGATGTGGGTCTGTATCCTCAGGGTCGCAGCGTGTCCCCGCCGGGCCTTATTATCTATCTGGACCCTTTCTCCAGGATGTTTTACGACCACCATAACCCCGCTGCTTCTTTTCGATGCCTTTTCCTTTTTAAAAAAAATTACTGCTGGATAATTAGCCCCGAGCGAGGAGCTCCGTCTCGTCCTGACTCCGACTTCTCTCGCAGTGATTTGAGGCGTTCAGACGCGCACTGACATCCGAAGTCATTTCATCTGACTTCATGGCTAGTGGCCACCTGATTCAGCAGGGCTACGCGCACGCACACACACACACACAGGCACGGATGTGGTCGTGCAGCACTCTGCTCACCACCTCTGTGCGCGCACACGCTTTGCATTAACATAACTGAGGGAAAGGACGCGCTCACACACCTACTGTACAGAACACACAGGAAATACTATTCAAATATTTTGTTGTGTTTTGCTGGACACACAGTATGTGTTCAGCTGGACAGTGTGTGTGTTGTATCTCCCTCTCTCTCTCTGCCCCCCTCTGTTTTTTTCTTTCTCTCTCTCTTTCGCAATCACACACACTATGCATGACTCTCTCTCTGTCTATCTCTATCTGTCTTTCTCTCTCTGTCTGTGTCTTACTCTCTCCTTCTCTCCTCCTCTCTCTCTCAGGCATAATTATCTTCCACAGTCAGACTGCTGAAAACTTTTAAAAGAAAAATGATCACAGTCTTACTCTTAGAAAAGTTCAATCCATAAGTAATGAGTCACATCCTCGCTCAGTAAATCCTTATGCCTGGGCTGGTATGTGAGCGGTAGCTGAATGTGGTAACGAATGTTTGCTAATGTTTTGAGAACTTTCAAGAGATAACGGATACTAACAAATCAATTGTATGGCTTTGTTTTCTTTTTCTTGTGCTTATGTTTAAACTTTTTCTCCACAATGGCCTATTGTCTCCAAAGCTGCTGTTAAGCTAAAGTTACCTCCTAAATTTTACGCAGATATCAAGTTTTTGTTGATCTGTGTTGATTATTTATTTATTTGTTTTTTATATTATTTATATCTTGTAACTCCTACAATAGTATTCCCCGAAGAAATTAATTAGTGATACCAACTGCCATGTCCTGTGGCATTGACGCTGTATAAAAATAGATCTACAAATCGTGTATGCTAGGAGAGAAACCTGGCTGGCATCCCTAAAAAACAGGTTTAATGTTTTAGTAATATGAAAAACAACCAGTCAAGGTATACTGCAGGTCCAGAAAGTAAAGAAGAAGTACCTGAAATCTGTAAGCTCCCGCATAAAAAACATAAGGAACCACACTTGTTTTTTTTTAAATCTAAATGGCCTTGGCCAAAATGTCAAACTCAAAACTTTAAAACAGCAATTCATGAACAAATAGGTAACGTCACCTTGGGTGTCCACCTGAGCTAATGTTATGAACCTTGTATACTTAGCAAGTTTTCACTTTCAGAGAGAAATACAAACACAATAGTACATTAGCTTCTGCTAAATGTTGAAATTTACAATGCGACAGACAAGTAACAGTAAACTACAAAATGGGGGGGTTGTAAAAAAAAAAGGAGGTGATAAAATGAAATAGATCAATGTTTGTGGTCGTCAGAGGGTTTATGACATGCTCCAGTGCTCCACAAATCATTGTAGCGGTTCTGCTAGTATTGCAGATAATTATCTGTTAGGCTACTGTTATGTACTATTATCTTGAAGCTAAGGACAAATGCTTTGTCCTTTGAAAGTAGAGTAGTTACACAATGTTCCGACACAGTACGGTAATATAAATTCCTGACTAGGGAGAAATTTCAAGTTTCACTTTGGCTGGGGAAATACTAAAGCTGTCATGTTCTGTGTTTTCCATGGTTACTTTATAGGCAAGGCGAGGATCATAAAGGCAAACAGGAGTCACCAGGTCCAGCAGGTCAGCAGGTGCACATTTCGCTTTGATCTCGGCTTCCACTTTAAATATGGCTCTTTGACTTCTGCTGAACCCACTCCAACACAAACAGTTCATGAAAAACTTTCCCAAACAAATCCTGTGGCTCCTGTTCAAATCACCAATGTCATTTTGTGCAATCGGGGCCGTCTGGCGCACGTGCCACTTCAAGTCTCCTCATACGTCAGCTCTCTCCGTGAGATGATTTGGTTGTTCTGTGTTTGCCTTTCATGTTTAATTTCAGCTGCAACGTCCCTGAGATGGACGGCAGACGCGAGGCCCAGTCCACAACATTTAATTCCTTCATAAATCAAGCTTCTGTGCACGGCATTAATTATTGATTGAGTGAATTTAGAGGAAACGGCCTATTCTTATTGTCTCCTTGATGGACATGTTATGCTGCTGGTGCAGGGCTCTGGAACGTCTCTTCCTGGCACACGAATGGGGATAAAATGACAGACACTTCAATGGGCCTATAGGCAAATATGCTCAAGCTATTATCCTGTGTGTTAATTTGATTTGCTCATTGTTGTCTGAAAAAAGAACGGAGCAGTAGTAAGATGTGAAATAGACTGGAAAACATATTGTACTTCATCGAAAAGTACTTTAAAATGAAGCTTAATTAAATCTAAGCTTCTGAGAGTGGAAGAGTGAGCTATCTGTTATGTGCCTTCCTCTTGCCTCTCGTGCTAGATGTAGAATTCCTCAATTCTTCTAGCTGTTATTTAAATTTACATGAATCACTGTCTCAGTGTTTCGGAAATTAAACCATAGAACAAATAAACAGTTGGTGATTTTATAAACAAGGGAAAATGGAATGTTATTATTCAGCAGCTGAACACACTGACGTTTTTTTCCACCATGAGAATGAAGCACGGCTCAGAAAGTTTGTCTCAACACTGGAGCAGCAGTTCCCACAAATGTGCTGCACTGCTACTTTGCTTTGCTTTCACCTTCTGTCCAGTTTATTCCAGCAGCTCCGTGAGGTTCAGGCCTGGAGATGGAGGCTACATCCACATTACTACATCCTCGTTTGAAAACACTCCAACTCTGCTAGGGATACGCCTGACGTCCACAATACTCCTCAGTTTTAAAGATGCTAAAAAGTTTGTAAACGCTGCTCGCCCTGTTTTAGTTTAAACTCTGGGGCCACGTTTTAGTCTTGACAGACATAAACAGAGATGTTTGGAGATAATGACGTAGACATTCACAACGAAAATCGGCATTAGCCTCAGTTACCTGGGTTGAACACAACATGGATAATCAATTTCAAGCATTGCGGACCCTTTTCTCTTTGCTACAGTTGTTCTGCATTTTACAATAATACAACATGCGTATGACCGATACTATTATTCAAGCAATCTGCGACATTCCTGTGTCCGGTGGGATGTGCATACCTTTAAGAGCATTTGTATGGACGGGGATTAAAACTGAATTGGATCCAAAACGGTTGTGTGGAAAAAAATTGCTTTAGTTTGTAAAAAACTAAAACACTGTGGTTTTTCATGTGACTTCAAGACCACTGTCTGTGTCTTTATCTTGCTGTAGGAGGAAGCAGCAGATTGTCTCTCTTTGTAACTCGTTTTCTCCCTCACCGTTCTGAAGACCTACAG